>NC_087394.1:17101211-17186211 GCF_031307605.1 Tribolium castaneum | reverse complement strand
AAATAAGCATCATTTTTGCTTAGAAAAACTAAGCTTTAATTTAGAAAGAAATTCATTATTATAAGTATTATAATCATTATTATTATTATTATTATTATTATTATTATTATTATTTTTTTATTACTATTATTATTATTATTATTAACTTTTGTATAGTAAATGTTTTTATACCAGTTTTAAAATGAGTTATTAATTTTAGACAATTTCTTGCCTAAAAACACAGATCACAGATGATTTCTTGCATAGAAATGAGAAAACGCTCATATAACACAAAAAGAGCTTCATGTTTGCTTAGAAAACTAAGCTTACTTTTATTACTATTATTATTTTTATTATTATTATTATTATTATTACTATTATTAGTATTATTATTTTTATTATTATTATTATTATTATTATTATTATTATTATTATTATTATTATCATTGTTATTATTATTATTATTATTAAAAACTTATATTAAACAGACAGAAAACGTCGTATTCTGACACAAAAAAACGAATTACGTTATAGACTTGACGAGAACGGCGTATCTCGGACTCTTATAGGACTCTTATAGGGTCAAAAAGTATCAGTTTGGATTAACATAAATTATTTTTGTTGACTCTCAGTCTGAATTGTTCATCAGTTCAAACAAAAACGGCTTATTTTAGACGATCTTTTGCTTTGAACAAGAAAACTTACATCGAACAGACTAAAAACGTATTAATCTGGCATAAAAGAGCAATTTATGTATCAGTTTAGATAAAGGCAGCTAATCCTATTCGTTTCATTGCTTAAAATAGACAAAATTGTTAATAAATCTAACAAAAACGCTGTATTCTAGCACAAAATACTAATTACATTATAGTAACGACGAGAATAGCTTATTTGGAATGATTCTATGCTTCCAAACGAGTAAATTTTTATTAAACAGATGCCAAACATCATGTTTTGTCCTATAAAGACATTTTGTTTGTATTAAAACAAAATATTTTCGTTGATTCTTTGTTAGAAGCAGCAAACCTAACATTAAAGAATCTGAAAACTTTGTATTCGGACACAAACCACCGAATTTTTTATCAGTTTAGACAAAAACGGTTGATTTTCGACAATATTTTGCTTTGAACAAGAAAATTTATATCAAACTGACTAAAAACGTCTTATTTTAGCACAAAACAAAAGATTTGCGTTATAGTCTTGAAGCTGATTCATGACACAGTTTGGATAAAAACCAATTATTTTTGTTAATTCATTGTTACAAACAAGAAACCTTACATCAAAGAAACTGAAAACCCCTTATTCAGGCACAGAAATTCGAATTACGTTTCAGTCTGGACAAAAGCTGCTTATTTTAGACGATCCTTTGTTTTGAACACGAAAACTTACATTAAAAAGATTAAAAACGTCTTATTCTGGTTGAAAACTGCAAATTATATATTACTCTAGATAAAAGCAATTTATCCTGATTACTCCTTTACTTAGAATAGAGTAAACTTGTATAAAACTTAATGAAAACTTTAAATTTCGTCTCAAAGAAATAATTTACATTATAGTTTTGACCAGCACTGTTTATTTCAAACGAATTTATCATTCGAAACTAATGAACTTTTATGGGGCAGATGCAAAACCACATATTACCATATAAAGCGTTGTTTTAAAGCAAAGTATTACCTTTTGCAACAAGAAATTTCACGTCAAAGAAACTGAAAACTTCGTATCCATGCATAAATATCGAATTACGTATCAGTTTAGGCAAATACAGCTTATTTTAAACGATTCATTGCTATAAACAAGAAAAATTTTATCAAGCATACTGAAAACGTCTTATTCTCGAAAATAAGAGCAAATTATGTATCAGTTTTGACAAAAGCGGATTACTCTATTTGATTCTATGCTTAGAGTAGAGTAAACTACTATAAAACGTAATGAAAACTCTATATTCAAGCTCAAAAGAACAAATTACGTTATAGTTTTGGCAAAAAAAAATATTTCGGACGATTACATACTTCGAAGTAAGCAAACTTTAATTGAACAAGTGCAAAAGCTAATACTTTGCTTTAAAATAACGATTTATGTGGTAATATGGTATTTTGCATCTGTCCTATAAAAGTTTACTCGTTTCGCTCCATTGAATCATTCGAAAGAAATTATTTTGACACAACAATAACGAAAATAATTTGTTTTTGTTTAAACTGTAACATAAATCGCTTTTATAAAACGAACTAAGACGTTTGGCATCTGTTTATTGAAAGTTTTCTCGTTTGGGGGCATAAAATCGTTTGAAATTATCAGTTCTGGTCAAAACTATAACGTAAATTATTTCTTTGTATCACTTTAAAGATTTGCGTTATAGTCTTGACGAGAACTGTTAATTTCAAACGATTCTATGCTTTGAAACCAGTATACTTTCACTGAACAGAGGCAAAACGTCTGATTTCGCCTTTAAAAAACGATTTATGTCACAGTTTGGATTAAAACCAATGATTTTCGTTTATTCATTGTTACAAACAAGAAACCTTACATCAAAGAAACTGAAAACCTCTTATTCAGGCCCAGAAAATCAAATTACGTTTCAGTCTAGACACAAATTGCTTATTTTAGACGATTCTTTCTTTTGAAGACGAAAACTTACATTAAAAAGATTAAAAACGTCTTATTCTGGCTCAAAACTGCAAATTATGTATTACTTTGGATAAAAGCAGTTTATCCTGATTACTCCTTTGCTTAGAATAGAGCAAACTTGTATAAAACTTAATGAAAACTTTAAATTTTGTCTCAAAGAAATAATTTACGTTATAGTTTTGATCAGAACTGTTAATTTCAAACGATTTTATGCCCCCAAACGAGAAAACTTTCACTAAACAAATGCCAAACGTCTTAGTTCGTTTTATAAAAGCGACTTATGTAACAGTTTAAACAAAAACAAATTATTTTCGCTGTTGTTGTGTTAAAATAATTTATTTCGAATGATTCAATGGAGTGAAACGAGTAAACTTTTATAGGACAGATGCAAAATACCATATTACCACATAAATCGTTATTTTAAAGCAAAGTATTAGCTTTTGCACTTGTTCAATTAAAGTTTGCTTACTTCGAAGTATGTAATCGTCCGAAATATTTTTTTTTGCCAAAACTATAACGTAATTTGTTCTTTTGAGCTTGAATATAGAGTTTTAATTACGTTTTATAGTAGTTTACTCTACTCTAAGCATAGAATCAAACAGAGTAATCCGCTTTTGTTAAAACTGATACATAATTTGCTCTTATTTTCGAGAATAAGACGTTTTCAATATGCTTGATAAAATTTTTCTTGTTTATAGCAAGGAATCGTTTAAAATAAGCTGTATTTGCTTAAACTGATACGTAATTCGATATTTATGCATGGATACGAAGTTTTCAGTTTCTTTGACGTGAAATTTCTTGTTGCAAAAGGTAATACTTTGCTTTAAAACAACGCTTTATATGGTAATATGTGGTTTTGCATCTGCCCCATAAAAGTTCATTAGTTTCGAATCATAAATTCGTTTGAAATAAACAGTGCTGGTCAAAACTATGACGTAAATTATTTTTTTGAGACTAAATTTAAAGTTTTCATTAAATTTTATACAAGTTTACTCTATTCTAAGTAAAGGAGTAATCAGGATAAATTGCTTTTATCTAGAGTAATATATAATTTGCAGTTTTCAGCCAGAATAAGACGTTTTTAATCTTTTTAATGTAAGTTTTCGTGTTCAAAACAAAGGATCGTCTAAAATAAGCAGCTTTTGTCCAGACTGAAACGTAATTCGAATTTCTGTGCCTGAATAAGGGGTTTTCAGTTTCTTTGATGTAAGGTTTCTTGTTTGTAACAATGAATTAACAAAAATAATTGGTTTTTATCCAAACTGTGTCATGAATCAGCTTCAAGACTATAACGCAAATCTTTTGTTTTGTGCTAAAATAAGACGTTTTTAGTCAGTTTGATATAAATTTTCTTGTTCAAAGCAAAATATTGTCGAAAATCAACCGTTTTTGTCTAAACTGATACAAAATTCGGTGGTTTGTGTCCGAATACAAAGTTTTCAGATTCTTTAATGTTAGGTTTGCTGCTTCTAACAAAAAATCAACGAAAATATTTTGTTTTAATACAAACTGCAATATAAAATGTCTTTATAGGACAAAACATGATGTTTGGCATCTGTTTAATAAAAATTTACTCGTTTGGAAGCATAGAATCATTCCAAATAAGCTATTTTCGTCGTTACTATAATGTAATTAGTATTTTGTGCTAGAATACAGCGTTTTTGTTAGATTTATTAACAATTTTGTCTATTTTAAGCAATGAAACGAATAGGATTAGCTGCCTTTATCTAAAGTGATACATAAATTGCTCTTTTATGCCAGATTAATACGTTTTTAGTCTGTTCGATGTAAGTTTTCTTGTTCAAAGCAAAAGATCGTCTAAAATAAGCCGTTTTTGTTTAAACTGATGAACAATTCAGACTGAGAGTCAACAAAAATAATTTATGTTAATCCAAACTGATACTTTTTGACCCTATAAGAGTCCTATAAGAGTCCGAGATACGCCGTTCTCGTCAAGTCTATAACGTAATTCGTTTTTTTGTGTCAGAATACGACGTTTTCTGTCTGTTTAATATAAGTTTTTAATAATAATAATAATAATAATAATGATAATAATGATAATAATAATAATAATAATAATAATAATAATAATAATAATAATAATAATAATAAAAATAATAATACTAATAATAGTAATAATAATAATAATAATAATAATAATAAAAATAATAATAGTAATAAAAGTAAGCTTAGTTTTCTAAGCAAACATGAAGCTCTTTTTGTGTTATATGAGCGTTTTCTCATTTCTATGCAAGAAATCATCTGTGATCTGTGTTTTTAGGCAAGAAATTGTCTAAAATTAATAACTCATTTTAAAACTGGTATAAAAACATTTACTATACAAAAGTTAATAATAATAATAATAATAATAATAGTAATAAAATAATAATAATAATAATAATAATAATAATAATAATAATAATGATTATAATACTTATAATAATGAATTTCTTTCTAAATTAAAGCTTAGTTTTTCTAAGCAAAAATGATTCTTATTTTGTGTTATCTGAGCGTTTTCTCATTTCTATGCAAGAGATCATCTGTGATCTGTGTTTTTAGGCAAGAAATTGTCTAAATTAATATAACTCATTTTAAAACTGGTATAAAAACATTTACTATACAAAAGTTATAATCGGTTTTTAATAATAATAATATTAATAATAATAATAATAATAATAATAATAATAATAATAATAATAATAATAATAATAATAATAATAATAATAATAATAATAATAATAATAATAATAATAATAATAATAATAACAATAATAATAATAATAATAATAATAATAATAATAATAACAATAATAATAATAATAATAATTAAAATAATAATAATAGTAATAAAAGTAAGCTTAGTTTTCTAAGCAAAAATGAAGCTTATTTTGTGTGTTATATGAGTGTTTTTAGGAAAGAAATTGTCTAAAATTAATAACTCATTTTAAAACTGGTATAAAAACATTTACTATACAAAAGTTAATAATAATAATAATAATAATAATAATAGTAATAAAAGAAATAATAATAATGATAATAATAATAATGATAATAATACTTATAATAATAAATTTCTTTCTAATTTAAAGCTTAGTTTTTCTAAGCAAAAATGATGCTTATTTTGTGTTATCTGAGCGTTTTCTCATTTCTATGCAAAAGATCATGTGTGATGTGTGTTTTTAGGCAATCTAAGCCATTTTATAGTTTTTAATATTTAACAAAAATTTGCTTTAAAATAAAATGTTTGAAAAACTGAAATTAAACTAAATTAATTGTGTCTAACACTTTAGTAGAGGAAAAAGGAGGAGACATAAAAGTCACTAAAGTCTTAGAGTTGTCTTTAGTCGTCATATTAATAACAATAACATTTATAATAACAATACTAGTAGTACTAAATTTGCTTATATGCAAGCGCTTAATTAAAGTAACAGTTTTTTCGTTTTTTGCTTATATCTCGAAAACAGTTACTCCTATCAATTTTTACTTTTTCACCAAAATTAAAGGTGATAAAATTTCCTACAAAATAGTTATTTGCTTTTTTCATGTAAAACTAACCATAAGCGAGATATAAGTTTGAAAGTAATTAATAATTAAAAAAAAGTGTTTTAACAGAAAATGTCCTGTGATTTATAATACACTTAATTTATTGGGTCCAATACTTTATTAGAAGAAAAAGGAGGTGACATAAAAGTCATTGAAGTTTTCAGAGTCGTTTTTAAATGCTGCATTTTTGTCTTCGTCTCAAACATTGAAAACTGAATTACATTTTTGTTCAGTTACAGTTACAGTTTTCTTATTGGTTTTTTGCTTATATCTCGAAAACAGTTACTCCTATCAAATTTTATCTTTCTTTCACAATTAAAGCTAATAAAATTTCCAACAAAATAGTTATTTGCACCTCCTTTTTCTTCTAATTAAGTATTGGACCCAATAAATTAAGTGTATTTTAAATCACAAGACATTTTCTGTTAAAACACATTTTTTTTTTAATTAATAATTATTTTCAAACTTATATCTCGCTTATGGTTTGTTCTACATGAAAAATGCAAATAACTATTTTGCAGGAAATTCTATCATCTTTAATTTTGGTGAAAAGTTAAAAATTGATAGGAGTAACTGTTTTCGAGATATAAGCAAGAAACCAAAAAACTATTACCTTAATGCAGCGTTTGCATATAAGCAAATTTAGTACTATTAGTTTATTAATGTTATTGTTATTAATATGACGACTAAAGACGATTCTGAAACCTTTAAAGACTTTTATGTCTTCTCCTTTTTCCTCCACTAAAGTGTTAGACACAATTAATTTAGTTTAATTTCAGTTTTTCAAACATTTTATTTTAAAGCAAATTTTTGTTAGATATTATTTATATTCATCTCTATAACTCGCTTATGCTTGGTCCTACAAGAAAAATGCAAATAATTACTTTGTTGGAAATTTTATCAGCTTTAATTTTGAAAAAAAGATAAAATTTGATAGGTGTAACTGTTTTCGAGATATAAGCTAGAAACCAAAAAACTGTTACATTAATTAAGCGCTTGCATATAAGCAAATTTAGTACTATTAGTATTATTATTATTAATGTTATTGTTATTAATATGACGACTAAAAACGACTCTGAAGACTTTAGTGACCTTTACGTCTTCTCCTTTTTCCTCTACTAAAGTGTTAGACACAATTAATTTGGTTTAATTTTAGTTTTTTAAACATTTTATTTTAAAAAAAATTTTTGTTAACGATTATTTATATCCAACTCTATAACTCGCTTATGGTTGGTCCTACAAAAAAATGCAAATAACTATTTTGTAGGAAATGTTAAGAAAAATGCAAATAATTACTTTGTTGGAAATTTTATCAGCTTTAATTTTGAAAGAAAGATAAAATTTGATAGGTGTAACTGTTTTCGAGATATAAGCAAGAAACAAAAAACTGTTACCTTAATAAAGCGCTTGCATATAAGCAAATTTAGTACTATTAGTATTATTATTATTAATGTTATTGTTATTAATATGACGACTAAAAACGATTCTGAAGACTTTGGTGACTTTTATGTCTTCTCCTTTTTCCTATACTAAAGTGTTAGACACAATTTATTTAGTTTAATTTCAGTATTTCAAACATTTTATTTTAAAGCAAATTTTTGTTAAATATTATTTATATCTATCTCTATAACTCACTTATGCTTGGTCCTACAAGAAAAATACAAATAACTATTTTGTAGGAAATTTTATCAGCTTTAATTTTAGTAAAAAGATAAAAATTGATAGGAGTAACTGTTTTCGAGATATAAGCAAGAAACCAAAAAACTGTTACCTTAATAAAGCGCTTGCATATAAGCAAATTTAGTACTATTAGTATTATTATTATTAATGTTATTGTTATTAATATGACGACTAAAAACGACTCTCAAAACTTTGGTGACTTTTATGTCTTCTCCTTTTTCCTCAACTAAAGTGTTAGTCTTAATTAATTTAGTTTAATTTCGGTTTCTCAAGCATTTTATTTTAAAGCAAATTTTTGTTAAAGATTATTTATATCCAACTCTATAACTCGCTTATGGTTGGTCCTACAAAAAAAATGCCAATAACTATTTTGTAGGAAATTTTATCAGCTTTGATTTTGAAAAAAAGACAAAAATTGATAGGAGTAATTGTTTTCGAGATATAAGCAAAAAACCAAAGTAAAAACTGTTACAGTTACTGAACAAAAATGTAATTCAGTTTTCAATGTTTGAGACGAAGACGAAAATGCAGCATTTAAAAACGACTCTGAAGACTTCAGTGACTTTTATGTCACCTCCTTTTTCTTCTAATAAAGTATTGGACCCATTAAATTAAGTGTATTCTAAATCACAAGACATTTTCTGTTAAAGCACTTTTTTTTTAAATATTAATTATTTTCAAACTTATATCTCGCTTATGGTTAGTCCAACATGAAAAATGCAAATAACTATTTTGTAGGAAATTTTATCAGCTTTAATTTTGAAAGAAACATAAAAATTGATAGGAGTAATTGTTTTCGAGATATAAGCAAAAAACCAAAGTAAAAACTGTTACAGTTACTGAACAAAAATGTAATTCAGTTTTCAATGTTTGAGACGAAGACGAAAATGCAGCATTTAAAAACGACTCTGAAGACTTCAGCGACTTTTATGTCACATCCTTTTTCTTCTAATATAGTATTGGACCCAATAAATTAAGTGTATTTTAAATCACAAGACATTTTCTGTTAAAGCACTTTTTTTTTAAATATTAATCATTTTTAAACTTATATCTCGCTTATGCTTAGTCTTACATGAAAAATGCAAATAACTATTTTGTAGAAAATTTTATCAGCTTTAATTTTAGTAAAAAGATAAAAATTGATATAAGTAACTGTTTTCCAGATATAAGCAAGAAAACAAAAAACTGTTACCTTAATTAAGCGTTTGCATGTAAGCAAATTTAGTACTATTAGTATTTTTATTAATGTTATTGTTATTAATATGACGACTAAAGACGACTCTGAAACCTTAAGTGACCTTTATCTCTTCTCCTTTTTCCTCTACTAAAGTGTTAGACACAATTAATTTAGTTTAATTTTAGTTTTTCAAACATTTTATTTTAAAGCAAGTTTTTGTTAAATATTATTTATACCCAACTCTATAACTCGCTTATGGTTGGTCCTACAAGAAAAATGCAAATAACTATTTTGTAGGAAATTTTATCAGCTTTAATTTTGAAAGAAAGATAAAAATTGTTAGGAGTAACTGTTTTCGAGATATAAGCAAAAAACCAATAAGAAAACTGTAACTGTTACTGAACAAAAATGTAATTCAGTTTTCAATGTTTGAGACGAAGACGAAAATGCAGCATTATTATTATTATTGATGTTATTGTTATTAATATGACGACTAAAAACGACTCTGAAGACTTTGGTGACTTTTATGTCTTCTCCTTTTTCCTATACTAAAGTGTTAGACTCAATTAATTTAGTTTAATTTCGGTTTTTCAAACATTATATTTTAAAGCAAATTTTTGTTAAAGATTATTTATATCCAACTCTATAACTCGCTTATGGTTGGTCTTACAAAAGAAATGCAAATAACTATTTTGTAGGAAATTTTATCAGCTTTAATTTTGAAAGAAAGATAAAAATTGATAGGAGTAATTGTTTTCGAAATATAAGCAAAAAACCAAAGTAAAAACTGTTACAGTTACTGAACAAAAATGTAAGTTTTCGAGATATAAGCAAGAAACTGTTACCTTAATTAAGCGCTTGCATATAAGCAAATTTAGTACTATTAGTATTATTATTATTAATGTTATTGTTATTGATATGACGACTAAGAACGACTCTCAAGACTTTGGTGACTTTTATGTCACCTCCTTTTTCTTCTAATAAAGTATTGGACCCAATAAATTAAGTGTATTTTAAATCACAAGACATTTTCTGTATGACATTTTCTGTTAAAGCACTTTTTTTTTAAATATTAATTATTTTTAAACTTATATCTCGCTTATGGTTAGTCCTATATGATAAATGCAAATTACTATTTTGTAGGAAATTTTATTTTTTAGTTTTTCAAACATTTTATTTTAAAGCAAGTTTTTGTTAAATATTATTTATATCCAACTCTATAACTCGCTTATGGTTGGTCCTTCAAGAAAAATGCAAATAACTATTTTGTAGGAAATTTTATCAGCTTTAATTTTGAAAGAAAGATAAAAATTGATAGGAATAATAGTTTTCGAGATATAAGCAAAAAACCAAAGTGAAAACTGTTACAGTTACTAAACAAAAATGTAATTCAGTTTTCAATGTTTGAGACGAAGACGAAAATGCAGCATTTAAAAACGACTCTGAAGACTTCTGTGACTTTTAAGTCACCTCCTTTTTCTTCTAATAATGTATTGGACCCAATAAATTAAGTGTATTTTAAATCACATGACATTTTCTGTTAAAGCACTATTTTTTAAATATTGATTATTTTCAAACTTATATCTCGCTTATGGTTAGTCCTACATGAAAAATGCAAATAACTATTTTGTAGGAAATTTTATCAGCTTTAATTTTAGTAAAAAGATGAAAATTGATAGGAGTAACTGTTTTCGAGATATAAGCAAGAAACCAATAAACTGTTACCTTAATAAAGCGCTTGCATATAAGCAAATTTAGTACTATTAGTATTATTATTATTAATGTTATTGTTATTAATATGACGACTAAAAACGACTCTGAAGACTTTGGTGACTTTTATGTCTTCTCCTTTTTCCTATACTAAAGTGTTAGACACAATTTATTTAGTTTAATTTCAGTATTTCAAACATTTTATTTTAAAGCAAATTTTTGTTAAATATTATTTATATCTATCTCTATAACTCACTTATGCTTGGTCCTACAAGAAAAATACAAATAACTATTTTGTAGGAAATTTTATCAGCTTTAATTTTAGTAAAAAGATAAAAATTGATAGGAGTAACTGTTTTCGAGATATAAGCAAGAAACCAAAAAACTGTTACCTTAATAAAGCGCTTGCATATAAGCAAATTTAGTACTATTAGTATTATTATTATTAATGTTATTGTTATTAATATGACGACTAAAAACGACTCTCAAAACTTTGGTGACTTTTATGCCTTCTCCTTTTTCCTCAACTAAAGTGTTAGTCTTAATTAATTTAGTTTAATTTCGGTTTTTCAAACATTTTATTTTAAAGCAAATTTTTGTTAAAGATTATTTATATCCAACTCTATAACTCGCTTATGGTTGGTCCTACAAAAAAAATGCCAATAACTATTTTGTAGGAAATTTTATCAGCTTTGATTTTGAAAGAAAGACAAAAATTGATAGGAGTAATTGTTTTCGAGATATAAGCAAAAAACCAAAGTAAAAACTGTTACAGTTACTGAACAAAAATGTAATTCAGTTTTCAATGTTTGAGACGAAGACGAAAATGCAGCATTTAAAAACGACTCTGAAGACTTCAGTGACTTTTATGTCATCTCCTTTTTCTTCTAATAAAGTATTGGACCCATTAAATTAAGTGTATTTTAAATCACAAGACATTTTCTGTTAAAGCACTTTTTTTTTAAATATTAATTATTTTCAAACTTATATCTCGCTTATGGTTAGTCCAACATGAAAAATGCAAATAACTATTTTGTAGGAAATTTTATCAGCTTTAATTTTGAAAGAAAGATAAAAATTGATAGGAGTAATTGTTTTCGAGATATAAGCAAAAAACCAAAGTAAAAACTGTTACAGTTACTGAACAAAAATGTAATTCAGTTTTCAATGTTTGAGACGAAGACGAAAATGCAGCATTTAAAAACGACTCTGAAGACTTCAGCGACTTTTATGTCACCTCCTTTTTCTTCTAATAAAGTATTGGACCCAATAAATTAAGTGTATTTTAAATCACAAGACATTTTCTGTTAAAGCACTTTTTTTTTAAATATTAATAATTTTTAAACTTATATCTCGCTTATGGTTAGTCTTACATGAAAAATGCAAATAACTATTTTGTAGAAAATTTTATCAGCTTTAATTTTAGTAAAAAGATAAAAATTGATATAAGTAACTGTTTTCCAGATATAAGCAAGAAACCAAAAAACTGTTACCCTAATTAAGCGTTTGCATGTAAGCAAATTTAGTACTATTAGTATTATTATTAATGTTATTGTTATTAATATGACGACAAAAGACGACTCTAAAACCTTTAGTGACCTTTATGTCTTCTCCTTTTTCCTCTACTAAAGTGTTAGACACAATTAATTTAGTTTAATTTTAGTTTTTCAAACATTTTATTTTAAAGCAAGTTTTTGTTAAATATTATTTATATCCAACTCTATAACTCGCTTATGGTTGGTCCTACAAGAAAAATGCAAATAACTATTTTGTAGGAAATTTTATCAGCTTTAATTTTGAAAGAAAGATAAAAATTGATAGGAGTAACTGTTTTCGAGATATAAGCAAAAAACCAATAAGAAAACTGTAACTGTTACTGAACAAAAATGTAATTCAGTTTTCAATGTTTGAGACGAAGACGAAAATGCAGCATTATTATTATTATTAATGTTATTGTTATTAATATGACGACTAAAAACGACTCTGAAGACTTTGGTGACTTTTATGTCTTCTCCTTTTTCGTATACTAAAGTGTTAGACTCAATTTAATTTCGGTTTTTTAAACATTATATTTTAAAGCAAATTTTTGTTAAAGATTATTTATATCCAACTCTATAACTCGCTTATGGTTGGTCTTACAAAAGAAATGCAAATAATTATTTTGTAGGAAATTTTATCAGCTTTAATTTTGAAAGAAAGATAAAATTGATAGGAGTAATTGTTTTCGAGATATAAGCAAAAAACCAAAGTGAAAACTGTTACAGTTACTGAACAAAAATGTAATTCAGTTTTCAATGTTTGAGACGAAGACGAAAATGCAGCATTTAAAAACGACTCTGAAGACTTCAGTGACTTTTATGTCACCTCCTTTTTCTTCTAATAGAGTATTGGTCCCAATAAATTAAGTGTATTTTAAATCACAAGACATTTTCTGTTAAAGCACTTTTTTTTTAAATATTAATTATTTTCAAACTTCTATCTCGCTTATGGTTAGTCCTACATAAAAAATGCAAATAACTATTTTGTAGGAAATTTTATCAGCTTTAATTATAGTAAAAAGATAAAAATTGATAGGAGTAACTGTTTTCGAGATATAAGCAAGAAACTGTTACCTTAATTAAGCGCTTGCATATAAGCAAATTTAGTAATATTAGTATTATTATTATTAATGTTATTGTTATTAATAGGGCGACTAAAGACGACTCTGAAACATTTTGTGACTTTTATGTCTTCTCCTTTTTCCTCTACTAAAGTGTTAGACACAATTAATTTAGTTTAATTCCGGTTTTTCAAGCATTTTATTTTAAAGCAAATTTTTGTTAAATATTATTTATATCCAACTCTATAACTCGTTTATGCTTGGTCCTACAAGAAAAATGTATTTAACCATTTTGTTGGAAATTTTATCAGCTTTAATTTTGAAAGAAAGATAAAATTTGATAGGAGTAACTGTTTTCGAGATATAAGCAAAAAACCAATAAGAAAACTGTAACTGTTACTGAACAAAAATGTAACTCAGTTTTCAATGTTTGAGACGAAGACAAAAATGCAGCATTTAAAAACGACTCTAATGACGTCAGTGACTTTTATGTCACCTCCTTTTTCTTCTAATAAAGTATTGGACCCAATAAATTAAGTGTATTTTAAATCACAAGACATTTTCTGTTAAAGCACTTTTTTTTTAAATATTAATTATTTTTAAACTTATATCTCGCTTATGGTTAGTCCTACATAAAAAATGCAAATAACTATTTTGTAGGAAATTTTATCAGCTTTAATTTTAGTACAAAGATAAAAATTGATAGGAGTAACTGTTTTCGAGATATAATCAAGAAACCAAAAAACTGTTACCTTAATTAAGCGTTTGCATATAAGCAAATTTAGTATTATTAGTATTATTATTATTAATGTTATTGTTATTAATATGACAATTAAAAACGATTCTTAAATAAATGCTACATTTTTGTCTTCGTCTCAAACATTGAAAACTAAGTTACATTTTTGTTCAGTAACAGTTACAGTTTTCTTATTGGTTTTTTGCTTATATCTCGAAAACAGTTACTCCTATCAAATTTTATCTTTCTTTCAAAATTAAAGCTGATAAAATTTCCAACAAAATAGTTATTAACATTTTTCTTGTAGGACCAAGCATAAACGAGTTATAGAGTTGGATATAAATAATATTTAACAAAAATTTGCTTTAAAATAAAATGCTTGAAAAACCGGAATTAAACTAAATTAATTGTGTCTAACACTTTAGTAGAGGAAAAAGGAGAAGACATAAAAGTCACTAAATGTTTCAGTGTCGTCTTTAGTCGTCCTATTAATAACAATAACATTAATAATAATAATACTAATATTACTAAATTTGCTTATATGCAAGCGCTTAATTAAGGTAACAGTTTCTTGTTTATATCTCGAAAACAGTTACTCCTATCAATTTTTATCTTTTTACTAAAATTAAAGCTGATAAAATTTCCTACAAAATAGTTATTTGCATTTTTTATGTAGGACTAACCATAAGCGAGATAGAAGTTTGAAAATAATTAATATTTAAAAAAAAAGTGCTTTAACAGAAAATGTCTTGTGATTTAAAATACACTTAATTTATTGGGACCAATACTTTATTAGAAGAAAAAGGAGGTGACATAAAAGTCACTGAAGTCTTCAGAGTCGTTTTTAAATGCTGCATTTTCGTCTTCGTCTCAAACATTGAAAACTGAATTACATTTTTGTTCAGTAACTGTAACAGTTTTCACTTTGGTTTTTTGCTTATATCTCGAAAACAATTACTCCTATCAATTTTTATCTTTCTTTCAAAATTAAAGCTGATAAAATTTCCTACAAAATAGTTATTTGCATTTCTTTTGTAAGACCAACCATAAGCGAGTTATAGAGTTGGATATAAATAATCTTTAACAAAAATTTGCTTTAAAATATAATGTTTGAAAAACCGAAATTAAATTGAGTCTAACACTTTAGTATAGGAAAAAGGAGAAGACATAAAATTCACCAAAGTCTTCAAAGTCGTTTTTAGTCGTCATATTAATAACAATAACATTAATAATAATAATAATGCTGCATTTTCGTCTTCGTCTCAAACATTGAAAACTGAATTACATTTTTGTTCAGTAACAGTTACAGTTTTCTTATTGGTTTTTTGCTTATATCTCGAAAACAGTTACTCCTATCAATTTTTATCTTTCTTTCAAAATTAAAGCTGATAAAATTTCCTACAAAATAGTTATTTGCATTTTTCTTGTAGGACCAACCATAAGCGAGTTATAGAGTTGGATATAAATAATATTTAACAAAAACTTGCTTTAAAATAAAATGTTTGAAAAACTAAAAAATAAAATTTCCTACAAAATAGTAATTTGCATTTTTCATATAGGACTAACCATAAGCGAGATATAAGTTTAAAAATAATTAATATTTACAAAAAAAGTGCTTTAACAGAAAATGTCTTGTGATTTAAAATACACTTAATTTATTGGGTCCAATACTTTATTAGAAGAAAAAGGAGGTGACATAAAAGTCACCAAAGTCTTGAGAATCGTTCTTAGTCGTCATATCAATAACAATTACATTAATAATAATAATACTAATAGTACTAAATTTGCTTATATGCAAGCGCTTTATTAAGGTAACAGTTTATTGGTTTCTTGCTTATATCTCGAAAACAGTTACTCCTATCAATTTTTATCTTTTTACTAAAATTAAAGCTGATAAAATTTCCTACAAAATAGTTATTTGTATTTTTCTTGTAGGACCAAGCATAAGCGAGTTATAGAGATAGATATAAATAATATTTAACAAAAATTTGCTTTAAAATAAAATGTTTGAAATACTGAAATTAAACTAAATTAATTGTGTCTAACACTTTAGTATAGGAAAAAGGAGAAGACATAAAAGTCACCAAAGTCTTCAGAGTCGTTTTTAGTCGTCATATTAATAACAATAACATTAATAATAATAATACTAATAGTACTAAATTTGCTTATATGCAAGCGCTTTATTAAGGTAACAGTTTTTTGGTTTCTTGCTTATATCTCGAAAACAGTTACTTCTATCAATTTTTATCTGTTTACTAAAATTAAAGCTGATAAAATTTCCTACAAAATACTTATTTGCATTTTTTATGTAGGACTAACCATAAGCGAGATATAAGTTTGAAAATAATCAATATTTAAAAAAAAGTGCTTTAACAGAAAATGTCATGTGATTTAAAATACACTTAATTTATTGGGTCCAATACATTATTAGAAGAAAAAGGAGATGACTTAAAAGTCACAGAAGTCTTCAGAGTCGTTTTTAAATGCTGCATTTTCGTCTTCGTCTCAAACATTGAAAACTGAATTACATTTTTGTTCAGTAACAGTTACAGTTTTCTTATTGGTTTTTTGCATATATCTCGAAAACGGTTACTCCTATTAATTTTTATCTTTTTTTCAAAATTAAAGCTGATAAAATTTCCTACAAAATAGTTATTTGCATTTTTCTTGTAGGACCAACCATAAGCGAGTTATAGAGTTGGATATAAATAATATTTAACAAAAACTTGCTTTAAAATAAAATGTTTGAAAAACTAAAAAATAAAATTTCCTACAAAATAGTAATTTGCATTTTTCATGTAGGACTAACCATAAGCGAGATATAAGTTTAAAAATAATTAATATTTAAAAAAAAGTGTTTTACAGAAAATGTCTTGTGATTTAAAATACACTTAATTTATTGGGTCCAATACTTTATCAGAAGAAAAAGGAGGTGACATAAAAGTCACCAAAGTCTTGAGAGTCGTTCTTAGTCGTCATATCAATAACAATAACATTAATAATAATAATACTAATAGTACTAAATTTGCTTATATGCAAGCGCTTAATTAAGGTAACAGTTTCTTGCTTATATCTCAAAAACTTACATTTTTGTTCAGTAACTGTAACAGTTTTTACTTTGGTTTTTTGCTTATATCTCGAAAACAATTACTCCTATCAATTTTTATCTTTTTTTCAAAATTAAAGCTGATAAAATTTCCTACAAAATAGTTATTTGCATTTTTTTTGTAAGACCAACCATAAGCGAGTTATAGAGTTGGATATAAATAATCTTTAACAAAAATTTGCTTTAAAATATAATGTTTGAAAAACCGAAATTAAACTAAATTAATTGAGTCTAACACTTTAGTATAGGAAAAAGGAGAAGACATAAAAGTCACCAAAGACTTCAGAGTCGTTTTTAGTCGTCATATTAATAACAATAACATTAATAATAATAATAATGCTGCATTTTCGTCTTCGTCTCAAATATTGAAAACTGAATTCCATTTTTGTTCAGTAACAGTTACAGTTTTCTTATTGGTTTCTTGCTTATATCTCGAAAACAGTTACTTCTATCAATTTTTATCTTTTTTTCAAAATTAAAGCTGATAACATTTCCTACAAAATAGTTATTTGCATTTTTTTGTAGGACCAACCATGCGCGAGTTATAGAGTTGGATATAAATAATCTTTAACAAAAATTTTCTTTAAAATAAAATGTTTGAAAAACTAAAATTAAACCAAATTAATTGTGTCTAACACTTTAGTAGAGGAAAAAGGAGAAGACATAAAAGTCACTAAAGTCTTCAGAGTCGTTTTTAGTCGTCATATTAATAACAATAACATTAATAATAATAATACTAATAGTACTAAATTTGCTTATATGCAAGCGCTTAATTAATGTAACAGTTTTTTGGTTTCTAGCTTATATCTCGAAAACAGTTACAAGTATCAAATTTTATCTTTCTTTCAAAATTAAAGCTGATAAAATTTCCAACAAAGTAATTATTTGCATTTTTCTTGTAGGACCAAGCATAAGCAAGTTATAGAGATGAATATAAATAATTTTTAACAAAAATTTGCTTTAAAATAAAATGTTTGAAAAACTGAAATTAAACTAAATTAATTGTGTCTAACACTTTAGTGGAGGAAAAAGGAGAAGGCATAAAAGTCTTTAAAGGTTTCAGAATCGTCTTTAGTCGTCATATTAATAACAATAACATTAATAAACTAATAGTACTAAATTTGCTTATATGCAAACGCTGCATTAAGGTAATAGTTTTTTGGTTTCTTGCTTATATCTCGAAAACAGTTACTCCTATCAATTTTTAACTTTTCACCAAAATTAAAGATGATAAAATTTCCTGCAAAATAGTTATTTGCATTTTTCATGTAGAACAAACCATAAGCGAGATATAAGTTTGAAAATAATTAATAATTAAAAAAAAAATGTGTTTTAACAGAAAATGTCTTGTGATTTAAAATACACTTAATTTATTGGGTCCAATACTTAATTAGAAGAAAAAGGAGGTGCAAATAACTATTTTGTTGGAAATTTTATTAGCTTTAATTGTGAAAGAAAGATAAAATTTGATAGGAGTAACTGTTTTCGAGATATAAGCAAAAAACCAATAAGAAAACTGTAACTGTTACTGAACAAAAATGTAACTCAGTTTTCAATGTTTGAGACGAAGACAAAAATGCAGCATTTAAAAACGACTCTGAAAACTTCAGTGACTTTTATGTCACCTCCTTTTTCTTCTAATAAAGTATTGAACCCAATAAATTAAGTTTATTATAAATCACAAGACATTTTCTGTTAAAACACTTTTTTTTAATTATTAATTACTTTCAAACTTATATCTCGCTTATGGTTAGTTCTACATGAAAAATGCAAATAACTATTTTGTAGGAAATTTTATCACCTTTAATTTTGGTGAAAAAGTAAAAATTGATAGGAGTAACTGTTTTCGAGATATAAGCAAAAAACAAAAAAACTGTTACTTTAATTAAGCGCTTGCATATAAGCAAATTTAGTACTACTAGTATTGTTATTATAAATGTTATTGTTATTAATATGACGACTAAAGACAACTCTAAGACTTTAGTGACTTTTATGTCTCCTCCTTTTTCCTCTACTAAAGTGTTAGACACAATTAATTTAGTTTAATTTCAGTTTTTTAAACATTTTATTTTAAAGCAAATTTTTGTTAAATATTAAAAACTATAAAATGGCTTAGATTGCCTAAAACACACATCACACATAATCTTTTGCATAGAAATGATAAAACGCTCATATAACACAAAATAAGCTTCATTTTTGCTTAGAAAACTAAGCTTACTTTTATTACTACTATTATTATTATTTTTATTATTATTATTATTATTATTACTATTATTATTATTATTATTATTATTATTATTATTAATATTATTATTATTAAAAACCGATTATAACTTTTGTATAGTAAATGTTTTTATACCAGTTTTAAAATGAGTTATTAATTTTAGACAATTTCTTGTCTAAAAACACAGATCACAGATGATCTCTTGCATAGAAATGAGAAAACGCTCAGATAACACAAAATAAGCATCATTTTTGCTTAGAAAAACTAAGCTTTAATTTAGAAAGAAATTCATTATTATAAGTATTATTATCATTATTATTATTATTATTATTATTATTATTATTATTATTATTATTATTATTATTATTATTATTATTATTATTATTATTTCTTTTATTACTATTATTATTATTATTATTATTATTATTATTATTAACTTTTGTATAGTAAATGTTTTTATACCAGTTTTAAAATGAGTTATTAATTTTAAACAATTTCTTGCCTAAAAACGCTCATATAACACACAAATAAGCTTTATTTTTGCTTAGAAAACTAAGCTTACTTTTATTACTATTATTATTATTTTAATTATTATTATTATTGTTATTATTATTATTATTATTATTATTATTATTGTTATTATTATTATTATTATTATTATTATTATTATTATTATTATTATTATTATTATTAAAAACCGATTATAACTTTTGTATAGTATTGTTTTTATACCAGTTTTAAAATGAGTGATTAATTTTAGCCAATTTCTTGCCTAAAAACTATAAAATGGCTTAGATTGCCTAAAAACACAGATCACACATGATCTTTTGCATAGAAATGAGAAAACGCTCATATAACACAAAATAAGCTTCATTTTTGCTTAGAAAACTAAGCTTACTTTTATTACTACTATTATTATTATATTTATTATTATTATTATTATTATTATTACTATTATTATTATTATTATTAATATTATTATTATTAAAAACCGATTATAACTTTTGTATAGTAAATGTTTTTATACCAGTTTTAAAATGAGTTATATTAATTTAGACAATTTATTGCCTAAAAACACAGATCACAGATGATCTCTTGCATAGAAATGAGAAAACGCTCAGATAACACAAAATAAGCATCATTTTTGCTTAGAAAAACTAAGCTTTAATTTAGAAAGAAATTCAATATTATAAGTATTATTATCATTATTATTATTATTATTATTATTATTATTATTATTATTATTATTTTTTATTACTATTATTATTATTATTATTATTATTATTAACTTTTGTATAGTAAATGTTTTTATACCAGTTTTAAAATGAGTTATTAATTTTAGACAATTTCTTGCCTAAAAACACAGATCACAGATGATTTCTTGCATAGAAATGAGAAAACGCTCATATAACACAAAAAGAGCTTCATGTTTGCTTAGAAAACTAAGCTTACTTTTATTACTATTATTATTTTTATTATTATTATTATTATTATTACTATTATTAGTATTATTATTTTTATTATTATTATTATTATTATTATTATTATTATTATTATTATTATTATTATTATTATTATTATTATTGTTATTATTATTATTATTATTAAAAACTTATATTAAACAGACAGAAAACGTCGTATTCTGACACAAAAAAACGAATTACGTTATAGACTTGACGAGAACGGCGTATCTCGGACTCTTATAGGACTCTTATAGGGTCAAAAAGTATCAGTTTGGATTAAAATAAATTATTTTTGTTGACTCTCAGTCTGAATTGTTCATCAGTTCAAACAAAAACGGCTTATTTTAGACGATCTTTTGCTTTGAACAAGAAAACTTACATCGAACAGACTAAAAACGTATTAATCTGGCATAAAAGAGCAATTTATGTATCACTTTGGATAAAGGCAGCTAATCCTATTCGTTTCATTGCTTAAAATAGACAAAATTGTTAATAAATCTAACAAAAACGCTGTATTCTAGCACAAAATACTAATTACATTATAGTTTCGAGGAGAATAGCTTATTTGGAATGATTCTATGCTTCCAAACGAGTAAATTTTTATTAAACAGATGCCAAACATCATGTTTTGTCCTATAAAGACATTTTATATTGCAGTTTGTATTAAAACAAAATATTTTCGTTGATTCTTTGTTAGAAGCAGCAAACCTAACATTAAAGAATCTGAAAACTTTGTATTCGGACACAAACCACCGAATTTTGTATCAGTTTAGAGAAAAACGGTTGATTTTCGACAATATTTTGCTTTGAACAAGAAAATTTATATCAAACTGACTAAAAACGTCTTATTTTAGCACAAAACAAAAGATTTGCGTTATAGTCTTGAAGCTGATTCATGACACAGTTTGGATAAAAACCAATTATTTTTGTTAATTCATTGTTACAAACAAGAAACCTTACATCAAAGAAACTGAAAACCCCTTATTCAGGCACAGAAATTCGAATTACGTTTCAGTCTGGACAAAAGCTGCTTATTTTAGACGATCCTTTGTTTTGAACACGAAAACTTACATTAAAAAGATTAAAAACGTCTTATTCTGGCTGAAAACTGCAAATTATATATTACTCTAGATAAAAGCAATTTATCCTGATTACTCCTTTACTTAGAATAGAGTAAACTTGTATAAAATTTAATAAAAACTTTAAATTTAGTCTCAAAAAAATAATTTACGTCATAGTTTTGACCAGCACTGTTTATTTCAAACGAATTTATGATTCGAAACTAATGAACTTTTATGGGGCAGATGCAAAACCACATATTACCATATAAAGCGTTGTTTTAAAGCAAAGTATTACCTTTTGCAACAAGAAATTTCACGTCAAAGAAACTGAAAACTTCGTATCCATGCATAAATATCGAATTACGTATCAGTTTAGGCAAATACAGCTTATTTTAAACGATTCATTGCTATAAACAAGAAAAATTTTATCAAGCATACTGAAAACGTCTTATTCTCGAAAATAAGAGCAAATTATGTATCAGTTTTGACAAAAGCGGATTACTCTATTTGATTCTATGCTTAGAGTAGAGTAAACTACTATAAAACGTAATGAAAACTCTATATTCAAGCTCAAAAGAACAAATTACGTTATAGTTTTGGCAAAAAAAAAATATTTCGGACGATTACATACTTCGAAGTAAGCAAACTTTAATTGAACAAGTGCAAAAGCTAATACTTTGCTTTAAAATAACGATTTATGTGGTAATATGGTATTTTGCATCTGTCCTATAAAAGTTTACTCGTTTCGCTCCATTGAATCATTCGAAAGAAATTATTTTGACACAACAACAACGAAAATAATTTGTTTTTGTTTAAACTGTAACATAAATCGCTTTTATAAAACGAACTAAGACGTTTGGCATCTGTTTATTGAAAGTTTTCTCGTTTGGGGGCATAAAATCGTTTGAAATTATCAGTTCTGGTCAAAACTATAACGTAAATTATTTCTTTGTATCACTTTAAAGATTTGCGTTATAGTCTTGACGAGAACTGTTAATTTCAAACGATTCTATGCTTTGAAACCAGTATACTTTCACTGAACAGAGGCAAAACGTCTGATTTCGCCTTTAAAAAACGATTTATGTCACAGTTTGGATTAAAACCAATGATTTTCGTTTATTCATTGTTACAAACAAGAAACCTTACATCAAAGAAACTGAAAACCTCTTATTCAGGCCCAGAAAATCAAATTACGTTTCAGTCTAGACACAAATTGCTTATTTTAGACGATTCTTTCTTTTGAAGACGAAAACTTACATTAAAAAGATTAAAAACGTCTTATTCTGGCTCAAAACTGCAAATTATGTATTACTTTGGATAAAAGCAGTTTATCCTGATTACTCCTTTGCTTAGAATAGAGCAAACTTGTATAAAACTTAATGAAAACTTTAAATTTCGTCTCAAAGAAATAATTTACGTTATAGTTTTGACCAGAACTGTTAATTTCAAACGATTTTATGCCCCCAAACGAGAAAACTTTCACTAAACAAATGCCAAACGTCTTAGTTCGTTTTATAAAAGCGACTTATGTAACAGTTTAAACAAAAACAAATTATTTTCGCTGTTGTTGTGTTAAAATAATTTATTTCGAATGATTCAATGGAGCGAAACGAGTAAACTTTTATAGGACAGATGCAAAATACCATATTACCACATAAATCGTTATTTTAAAGCAAAGTATTAGCTTTTGCACTTGTTCAATTAAAGTTTGCTTACTTCGAAGTATGTAATCGTCCGAAATATTTTTTTTTGCCAAAACTATAACGTAATTTGTTCTTTTGAGCTTGAATATAGAGTTTTCATTACGTTTTATAGTAGTTTACTCTACTCTAAGCATAGAATCAAACAGAGTAATCCGCTTTTGTTAAAACTGATACATAATTTGCTCTTATTTTCGAGAATAAGACGTTTTCAATATGCTTGATAAAATTTTTCTTGTTTATAGCAAGGAATCGTTTAAAATAAGCTGTATTTGCTTAAACTGATACGTAATTCGATATTTATGCATGGATACGAAGTTTTCAGTTTCTTTGACGTGAAATTTCTTGTTGCAAAAGGAAATACTTTGCTTTAAAACAACGCTTTATATGGTAATATGTGGTTTTGCATCTGCCCCATAAAAGTTCATTAGTTTCGAATGATAAATTCGTTTGAAATAAACAGAGCTGGTCAAAACTATAATGTAAATTATTTCTTTGAGACGAAATTTAAAGTTTTCATTAAGTTTTATACAAGTTTACTCTATTCTAAGTAAAGGAGTAATCAGGATAAATTGCTTTTATCTAGAGTAATATATAATTTGCAGTTTTCAGCCAGAATAAGACGTTTTTAATCTTTTTAATGTAAGTTTTCGTGTTCAAGACAAAAGATCGTCTAAAATAAGCAGTTTTTGTCCAGACTGAAACGTAATTCGAATTTCTGTGCCTGAATAAGGGGTTTTCAGTTTCTTTGATGTAAGGTTTTTTGTTTGTAACAATGAATTAACAAAAATATTTGGTTTTTATCCAAACTGTGGCATGAATCAGCTTTAAGACTATAACGCAAATCTTTTGTTTTGTGCTAAAATAAGACGTTTTTAGTCAGTTTGATATAAGTTTTCTTGTTCAAAGCAAAATATTGTCGAAAATCAACCGTTTTTGTCTAAACTGATACAAAATTCGGTGGTTTGTGTCCGAATACAAAGTTTTCAGATTCTTTAATGTTAGGTTTGCTGCTTCTAACAAAGAATCAACGAAAATATTTTGTTTTAATACAAACTGCAATATAAAATGTCTTCATAGGACAAAACATGATGTTTGGCATCTGTTTAATAAAAATTTACTCGTTTGGAAGCATAGAATCATTTCAAATAAGCTATTCTCGTCGAAACTATAATGTAATTAGTATTTTGTGCTAGAATACAGCGTTTTTGTTAGATTTATTAACAATTTTGTCTATTTTAAGCAATGAAACGAATAGGATTAGCTGCCTTTATCTAAAGTGATACATAAATTGCTCTTTTATGCCAGATTAATACGTTTTTAGTCTGTTCGATGTAAGTTTTCTTGTTCAAAGCAAAAGATCGTCTAAAATAAGCCGTTTTTGTTTGAACTGATGAACAATTCAGACTGAGAGTCAACAAAAATAATTTATTTTAATCCAAACTGATACTTTTTGACCCTATAAAAGTCCTATAAGAGTCCGAGATACGCCGTTCTCGTCAAGTCTATAACGTAATTCGTTTTTTTGTGTCAGAATACGACGTTTTCTGTCTGTTTAATATAAGTTTTTAATAATAATAATAATAATAATAACAATAATAATAATAATAATAATAATAATAATAATAATAATAATAAAAATAATTATACTAATAATAGTAATAATAATAATAATAATAATAAATATAATAATAGTAATAAAAGTAAGCTTAGTTTTCTAAGCAAAAATGAAGCTTATTTTGTGTGTTATATGAGCGTTTTCTCATTTCTATGCAAGAGATCATCTGTGATCTGTGTTTTTAGGCAAGAAATTGTCTAAAATTAATAACTCATTTTAAAACTGGTATAAAAACATTTACTATACAAAAGTTAATAATAATAATAATAATAATAATAATAATAATAATAATAATAATAACAATAATAATAATAATAATAATAATAATAATAATAATAATAATAATAATAATAATAATAATAATAACAATAATAATAATAATAATAATAATAATAATAATAATAATAATAATAATAATAAAAATAATAATAATAGTAGTAATAAAAGTAAGCTTAGTTTTCTAAGCAAAAATAAAGCTTATTTTGTGTTATATGAGCGTTTTCTCATTTCTATGCAAAAGATCATGTGTGATCAGTGTTTTTAGGCAATCTTAGCCATTTTATAGTTTTTAAGCAAGAAATTGGCTAAAATTAATCACTCATTTTAAAACTGGTATAAAATCATTTACTATACAAAAGTTAATAATAATAATAATAACAATAATAATAATAATAATAATAATAGTAATAGTAACAAAAGTAATAATAATAATGAATGAAGCTTATTTTGTGTGTTATATGAGTGTTTTCTCATTTCTATGCAAGAGATCATCTGTGATCTGTGTTGTTAGGCAAGAAATTGAATAAAATTAATAACTCATTTTAAAACTGGTATAAAAACATTTACTATACAAAAGTTAATAATAATAATAATAATAATAATAATAATAATAATAATAATAATAATAATAATAGTAATAACTAAAATAATAATAATAATAATAATAATAATAATAATAATAATGATAATAATACTTATAATAATGAATTTCTTTCTAAATTAAAGCTTAGTTTTTTTAAGCAAAAATGATGCTTATTTTGTGTTATCTGAGCGTTTTCTCATTTCTATGCAAGAGATCATCTGTGATCTGTGTTTTTAGGCAAGAAATTGTCTAAAATTAATAATTCATTTTAAAACTGTTATAAAAACATTTACTATACAAAAGTTATAATCGGTTATTAATAATAATAATATTAATAATAATAATTATAATAATAATAATAATAATAATAATAATAATAATAATAATAGTTATAATAATAATAATAATAATAATAATAAAAATAATAATAATAGTAGTAATAAAAGTAAGCTTAGTTTTCTAAGCAAAAATGAAGCTTATTTTGTGTTATATGAGCGTTTTATCATTTCTATGCAAAAGATCATGTGTGATGTGTGTTTTAGGCAATCTAAGCCATTTTATAGTTTTTAATATTTAACAAAAATTTGCTTTAAAATAAAATGTTTGAAAAACTGAAATTAAACTAAATTAATTGTGTCTAACACTTTAGTAGAGGAAAAAGGAGGAGACATAAAAGTCAGTAAAGTCTTAGAGTTGTCTTTAGTCGTCATATTAATAACAATAACATTTATAATAACAATACTAGTAGTACTAAATTTGCTTATATGCAAGCGCTTAATTAAAGTAACAGTTTTTTTGTTCTTTGCTTATATCTCGAAAACAGTTACTCCTATCAATTTTTACTTTTTCACCAAAATTAAAGGTGATAAAATTACCTACAAAATAGTTATTTGCATTTTTCATGTAGAACTAACCATAAGCGAGATATAAGTTTGAAAGTAATTAATAATTAAAAAAAAGTGTTTTAACAGAAAATGTCTTGTGATTTATAATACACTTAATTTATTGGGTCCAATACTTTATTAGAAGAAAAAGGAGGTGACATAAAAGTCACTGAAGTTTTCAGAGTCGTTTTTAAATGCTGCATTTTTGTCTTCGTCTCAAACATTGAAAACTGAATTACATTTTTGTTCAGTAACAGTTACAGTTTTCTTATTGGTTTTTTGCTTATATCTCGAAAACAGTTACTCCTATGAAATTTTAACTTTCTTTCACAATTAAAGCTAATAAAATTTCCAACAAAATAGTTATTTGCACCTCCTTTTTCTTCTAATTAAGTATTGGACCCAATAAATTAAGTGTATTTTAAATCACAAGACATTTTCTGTTAAAACACATTTTTTTTTAATTATTAATTATTTTCAAACTTATATCTCGCTTATGGTTTGTTCTACATGAAAAATGCAAATAACTATTTTGCAGGAAATTTTATCATCTTTAATTTTGGTGAAAAGTTAAAAATTGATAGGAGTAACTGTTTTCGAGATATAAGCAAGAAACCAAAAAACTATTACCTTAATGCAGCGTTTGCATATATGCAAATTTAGTACTATTAGTTTATTAATGTTATTGTTATTAATATGACGACTAAAGACGATTCTGAAACCTTTAAAGACTTTTATGTCTTCTCCTTTTTCCTCCACTAAAGTGTTAGACACAATTAATTTAGTCTAATTTCAGTTTTTCAAACATTTTATTTTAAAGCAAATTTTTGTTAGAAATTATTTATATTCATCTCTATAACTCGCTTATGCTTGGTCCTACAAGAAAAATGCAAATAATTACTTTGTTGGAAATTTTATCAGCTTTAATTTTGAAAGAAAGATAAAATTTGATAGGTGTAACTGTTTTCGAGATATAAGCTAGAAACCAAAATCTGTTACATTAATTAAGCGCTTGCATATAAGCAAATTTAGTACTATTAGTATTATTATTATTAATGTTATTGTTATTAATATGACGACTAAAAACGACTCTGAAGTCTTTGGTGACTTTTATGTCTTCTCCTTTTTCCTATACTAAAGTGTTAGACTCAATTAATTTAGTTTAATTTCGGTTTTTCAAACATTATATTTTAAAGCAAATTTTTGTTAAAGATTATTTATATCCAACTCCATAACTCGCTTATGGTTGGTCTTACAAAAAAAATGCAAATAACTATTTTGTAGGAAATTTTATCAGCTTTAATTTTGAAAAAAAGATAAAAATTGATAGGAGTAATTGTTTTCGAGATATAAGCAAAAAACCAAAGTAAAAACTGTTACAGTTACTGAACAAAAATGTAAGTTTTCGAGATATAAGCAAGAAACTGTTACCTTAATTAAGCGCTTGCATATAAGCAAATTTAGTACTATTAGTATTATTATTATTAATGTTATTGTTATTGATATGACGACTAAGAACGACTCTCAAGACTTTGGTGACTTTTATGTCACCTCCTTTTTCTTCTAATAAAGTATTGGACCCAATAAATTAAGTGTATTTTAAATCACAAGACATTTTCTGTAAAACACTTTTTTTTAAATATTAATTATTTTTAAACTTATATCTCGCTTATGGTTAGTCCTACATGAAAAATGCAAATTACTATTTTGTAGGAAATTTTATTTTTTAGTTTTTTAAACATTTTATTTTAAAGCAAGTTTTTGTTAAATATTATTTATATCCAACTCTATAACTCGCTTATGGTTGGTCCTACAAGAAAAATGCAAATAACTATTTTGTAGGAAATTTTATCAGCTTTAATTTTGAAAAAAAGATAAAAATTAATAGGAGTAACTGTTTTCGAGATATAAGCAAAAAACCAATAAGAAAACTGTAACTGTTACTGAACAAAAATGTAATTCAGTTTTCAATGTTTGAGACGAAGACGAAAATGCAGCATTTAAAAACGACTCTGAAGACTTCTGTGACTTTTAAGTCACCTCCTTTTTCTTCTAATAATGTATTGGACCCAATAAATTAAGTGTATTTTAAATCACATGACATTTTCTGTTAAAGCACTTTTTTTTAAATATTGATTATTTTCAAACTTATATCTCGCTTATGGTTAGTCCTACATGAAAAATGCAAATAACTATTTTGTAGGAAATTTTATCAGCTTTAATTTTAGTAAACAGATAAAAATTGATAGGAGTAACTGTTTTCGAGATATAAGCAAGAAACCAAAAAACTGTTACCTTAATAAAGCGCTTGCATATAAGCAAATTTAGTACTATTAGTATTATTATTATTAATGTTATTGTTATTAATATGACGACTAAAAACGACTCTGAAGACTTTGGTGACTTTTATGTCTTCTCCTTTTTCCTATACTAAAGTGTTAGACACAATTAATTTAGTTTAATTTCAGTATTTCAAACATTTTATTTTAAAGCAAATTTTTGTTAAATATTATTTATATCTATCTCTATAACTCGCTTATGCTTGGTCCTGCAAGAAAAATACAAATAACTATTATGTAGGAAATTTTATCAGCTTTAATTTTAGTAAAAAGATAAAAATTGATAGGAGTAACTGTTTTCGAGATATAAGCAAGAAACCAATAAACTGTTACCTTAATAAAGCGCTTGCATATAAGCAAATTTAGTACTATTAGTATTATTATTATTAATGTTATTGTTATTGATATGACGACTAAGAACGACTCTCAAGACTTTGGTGACTTTTATGTCACCTCCTTTTTCTTCTAATAAAGTATTGGACCCAATAAATTAAGTGTATTTTAAATCACAAGACATTTTCTGTTAAAGCACTTTTTTTGTAAATATTAATTATTTTTAAACTTATATCTCGCTTATGGTTAGTCCTATATGAAAAATGCAAATTACTATTTTGTAGGAAATTTTATTTTTTAGTTTTTCAAACATTTTATTTTAAAGCAAGTTTTTGTTAAATATTATTTATATCCAACTCTATAACTCGCTTATGGTTGGTCCTACAAGAAAAATGCAAATAACTATTTTGTAGGAAATTTTATCAGCTTTAATTTTGAAAAAAAGATAAAAATTGATAGGAATAATTGTTTTCGAGATATAAGCAAAAAACCAAAGTGAAAACTGTTACAGTTACTAAACAAAAATGTAATTCAGTTTTCAATGTTTGAGACGATGACGAAAATGCAGCATTCAAAAACGACTCTGAAGACTTCTGTGACTTTTAAGTCACCTCCTTTTTCTTCTAATAATGTATTGGACCCAATAAATTAAGTGTATTTTAAATCACATGACATTTTCTGTTAAAGCACTTTTTTTTAAATATTGATTATTTTCAAACTTTTATCTCGCTTATGGTTAGTCCTACATGAAAAATGCAAATAACTATTTTGTAGGAAATTTTATCAGCTTTAATTTTAGTAAACAGATAAAAATTGATAGGAGTAACTGTTTTCGAGATATAAGCAAGAAACCAAAAAACTGTTACCTTAATAAAGCGCTTGCATATAAGCAAATTTAGTACTATTAGTATTATTATTATTAATGTTATTGTTATTAATATGACGACTAAAAACGACTCTGAAGACTTTGGTGACTTTTATGTCTTCTCCTTTTTCCTATACTAAAGTGTTAGACACAATTAATTTAGTTTAATTTCAGTATTTCAATCATTTTATTTTAAAGCAAATTTTTGTTAAATATTATTTATATCTATCTCTATAACTCGCTTATGCTTGGTCCTACAAGAAAAATACAAATAACTATTTTGTAGGAAATTTTATCAGCTTCAATTTTAGTAAAAAGATAAAAATTGATAGGAGTAACTGTTTTCGAGATATAAGCAAGAAACCAATAAACTGTTACCTTAATAAAGCGCTTGCATATAAGCAAATTTAGTACTATTAATATTATTATTATTAATGTTATTGTTATTGATATGACGACTAAGAACGACTCTCAAGACTTTGGTGACTTTTATGTCACCTCCTTTTTCTTCTAATAAAGTATTGGACACAATAAATTAAGTGTATTTTAAATCACAAGACATTTTCTGTTAAAGCACTTTTTTTTTAAATATTAATTATTTTTAAACTTATATCTCGCTTATGGTTAGTCCTATATGAAAAATGCAAATTACTATTTTGTTGGAAATTTTATTTTTTAGTTTTTCAAACATTTTATTTTAAAGCAAGTTTTTGTTAAATATTATTTATATCCAACTCTATAACTCGCTTATGGTTGGTCCTACAAGAAAAATGCAAATAACTATTTTGTAGGAAATTTTATCAGCTTTAATTTTAAAAGAAAGATAAAAATTGATAGGAATAATTGTTTTCGAGATATAAGCAAAAAACCAAAGTGAAAACTGTTACAGTTACTAAACAAAAATGTAATTCGGTTTTCAATTTTTGAGACGAAGACGAAAATGCAGCATTTAAAAACGACTCTAAAGACTTCTGTGACTTTTAAGTCACCTCCTTTTTCTTCTAATAATGTATTGGACCCAATAAATTAAGTGTATTTTAAATCACAAGACATTTTCTGTTAAAGCACTTTTTTTTAAATATTGATTATTTTCAAACTTATATCTCGCTTATGGTTAGTCCTACATGAAAAATGCAAATAACTATTTTGTAGAAAATTTTATCAGCTTTAGTTTTAGTAAACAGATAAAAATTGATAGGAGTAACTGTTTTCGAGATATAAGCAAGAAACCAAAAAACTGTTACCTTAATAAAGCGCTTGCATATAAGCAAATTTAGTACTATTAGTATTATTATTATTAATGTTATTGTTATTAATATGACGACTAAAAACGACTCTGAAGACTTTGGTGACTTTTATGTCTTCTCCTTTTTCCTATACTAAAGTGTTAGACACAATTAATTTAGTTTAATTTCAGTATTTCAAACATTTTATTTTAAAGCAAATTTTTGTTAAATATTATTTATATCTATCTCTATAACTCGCTTATGCTTGGTCCTACAAGAAAAATACAAATAACTATTTTGTAGGAAATTTTATCAGCTTTAATTTTAGTAAAAAGATAAAAATTGATAGGAGTAACTGTTTTCGAGATATAAACAAGAAACCAATAAACTGTTACCTTAATAAAGCGCTTGCATATAAGCAAATTTAGTATTATTAGTATTATTATTATTAATGTTATTGTTATTAATATGACGACTAAAAACAACTCTCAAAACTTTGGTGACTTTTATGTCTTCTCCTTTTTCCTCAACTAAAGTGTTAGTCTTAATTAATTTAGTTTAATTTCGGTTTTTCAAACATTTTATTTTAAAGCAAATTTTTGTTAAAGATTATTTATATCCAACTCTATAACTCGCTTATGGTTGGTCCTACAAAAAAAATGCCAATAACTATTTTGTAGGAAATTTTATCAGCTTTGATTTTGAAAGAAAGATAAAAATTGATAGGAGTAACTGTTTTCGAGATATAAGCAAAAAACCAATAAGAAAACTGTAACTGTTACTAAACAAAAATGTAATTCAGTATTCAATGTTTGAGACAAAGACGAAAATGCAGCATTTAAAATCGACTCTGAAGACTTCAGTGACTTTTATGTCACCTCCTTTTTCTTCTAATAAAGTATTGGACCCATTAAATTAAGTGTATTTTAAATCACAAGACATTTTCTGTTAAAGCACTTTTTTTTAATATTAATTATTTTCAAACTTATATCTCGCTTATGGTTAGTCCTACATGAAAAATGCAAATAACTATTTTGTAGGAAATTTTATCAGCTTTAATTTTGAAAGAAAGATAAAAATTGATAGGAATAATTGTTTTCGAGATATAAGCAAAAAACCAAAGTGAAAACAGTTACAGTTACTAAACAAAAATGTAATTCAGTTTTCAATGTTTGAGACGAAGACGAAAATGCAGCATTTAAAAACGACTCTGAAGACTTCTGTGACTTTTAAGTCACCTCCTTTTTCTTCTAATAATGTATTGGACCCAATAAATTAAGTGTATTTTAAATCACAAGACATTTTCTGTTAAAGCACTTTTTTTTTAAATATTGATTATTTTCAAACTTATATCTCGCTTAAGGTTAGTCCTACATGAAAAATGCAAATAACTATTTTGTAAAAAATTTTATCAGCTTTAATTTTAGTAAACAGATAAAAATTGATAGGAGTAACTGTTTTCGAGATATAAGCAAGAAACCAAAAAACTGTTACTTTAATAAAGCGCTTGCATATAAGCAAATTTAGTACTATTAGTATTATTATTATTAATGTTATTGTTATTAATATGACGACTAAAAGCGACTCTGAAGACTTTGGTGACTTTTATGTCTTCTCCTTTTTCCTATACTAAAGTGTTAGACACAATTAATTTAGTTTAATTTCAGTATTTCAAACATTTTATTTTAAAGCAAATTTTTGTTAAAGATTATTTATATCCAACTCTATAACTCGCTTATGGTTGGTCCTACAAAAAAAATGCCAATAACTATTTTGTAGGAAATTTTATCAGCTTTGATTTTGAAAAAAAGACAAAAATTGATAGGAGTAATTGTTTTCGAGATATAAGCAAAAAACCAAAGTAAAAACTGTTACAGTTACTGAACAAAAATGTAATTCAGTTTTCAATGTGGGAGACGAAGACGAAAATGCAGCATTTAAAAACGACTCTGAAGACTTCAGTGACTTTTAAGTCACCTCCTTTTTTTTCTAATAATGTATTGGACCCAATAAATTAAGTGTATTTTAAATCACATGACATTTTCTGTTAAAGCACTTTTTTTTAAATATTGATTATTTTCAAACTTTTATCTCGCTTATGGTTAGTCCTACATGAAAAATGCAAATAACTATTTTGTAGGAATTTTTATCAGCTTTAATTTTAGTAAACAGATAAAAATTGATAGGAGTAACTGTTTTCGAGATATAAGCAAGAAACCAAAAAACTGTTACCTTAATAAAGCGCTTGCATATAAGCAAATTTAGTACTATTAGTATTATTATTATTAATGTTATTGTTATTAATATGACGACTAAAAACGACTCTGAAGACTTTGGTGACTTTTATGTCTTCTCCTTTTTCCTATACTAAAGTGTTAGACACAATTAATTTAGTTTAATTTCAGTATTTCAATCATTTTATTTTAAAGCAAATTTTTGTTAAATATTATTTATATCTATCTCTATAACTCGCTTATGCTTGGTCCTACAAGAAAAATACAAATAACTATTTTGTAGGAAATTTTATCAGCTTTAATTTTAGTAAAAAGATAAAAATTGATAGGAGTAACTGTTTTCGAGATATAAACAAGAAACCAATAAACTGTTACCTTAATAAAGCGCTTGCATATAAGCAAATTTAGTACTATTAATATTATTATTATTAATGTTATTGTTATTGATATGACGACTAAGAACGACTCTCAAGACTTTGGTGACTTTTATGTCACCTCCTTTTTCTTCTAATAAAGTATTGGACACAATAAATTAAGTGTATTTTAAATCACAAGACATTTTCTGTTAAAGCACTTTTTTTTTAAATATTAATTATTTTTAAACTTATATCTCGCTTATGGTTAGTCCTATATGAAAAATGCAAATTACTATTTTGTAGGAAATTTTATTTTTTAGTTTTTCAAACATTTTATTTTAAAGCAAGTTTTTGTTAAATATTATTTATATCCAACTCTATAACTCGCTTATGGTTGGTCCTACAAGAAAAATGCAAATAACTATTTTGTAGGAAATTTTATCAGCTTTAATTTTAAAAGAAAGATAAAAATTGATAGGAATAATTGTTTTCGAGATATAAGCAAAAAACCAAAGTGAAAACTGTTACAGTTACTAAACAAAAATGTAATTCAGTTTTCAATGTTTGAGACGAAGACGAAAATGCAGCATTTAAAAACGACTCTGAAGACTTCTGTGACTTTTAAGTCACCTCCTTTTTCTTCTAATAATGTATTGGACCCAATAAATTAAGTGTATTTTAAATCACAAGACATTTTCTGTTAAAGCACTTTTTTTTAAATATTGATTATTTTCAAACTTATATCTCGCTTATGGTTAGTCCTACATGAAAAATGCAAATAACTATTTTGTAGAAAATTTTATCAGCTTTAGTTTTAGTAAACAGATAAAAATTGATAGGAGTAACTGTTTTCGAGATATAAGCAAGAAACCAAAAAACTGTTACCTTAATAAAGCGCTTGCATATAAGCAAATTTAGTACTATTAGTATTATTATTATTAATGTTATTGTTATTAATATGACGACTAAAAACGACTCTGAAGACTTTGGTGACTTTTATGTCTTCTCCTTTTTCCTATACTAAAGTGTTAGACACAATTAATTTAGTTTAATTTCAGTATTTCAAACATTTTATTTTAAAGCAAATTTTTGTTAAATATTATTTATATCTATCTCTATAACTCGCTTATGCTTGGTCCTACAAGAAAAATACAAATAACTATTTTGTAGGAAATTTTATCAGCTTTAATTTTAGTAAAAAGATAAAAATTGATAGGAGTAACTGTTTTCGAGATATAAACAAGAAACCAATAAACTGTTACCTTAATAAAGCGCTTGCATATAAGCAAATTTAGTATTATTAGTATTATTATTATTAATGTTATTGTTATTAATATGACGACTAAAAACAACTCTCAAAACTTTGGTGACTTTTATGTCTTCTCCTTTTTCCTCAACTAAAGTGTTAGTCTTAATTAATTTAGTTTAATTTCGGTTTTTCAAACATTTTATTTTAAAGCAAATTTTTGTTAAAGATTATTTATATCCAACTCTATAACTTGCTTATGGTTGGTCCTACAAAAAAAATGCCAATAACTATTTTGTAGGAAATTTTATCAGCTTTGATTTTGAAAGAAAGATAAAAATTGATAGGAGTAACTGTTTTCGAGATATAAGCAAAAAACCAATAAGAAAACTGTAACTGTTACTAAACAAAAATGTAATTCAGTATTCAATGTTTGAGACAAAGACGAAAATGCAGCATTTAAAATCGACTCTGAAGACTTCAGTGACTTTTATGTCACCTCCTTTTTCTTCTAATAAAGTATTGGACCCATTAAATTAAGTGTATTTTAAATCACAAGACATTTTCTGTTAAAGCACTTTTTTTTAATATTAATTATTTTCAAACTTATATCTCGCTTATGGTTAGTCCTACATGAAAAATGCAAATAACTATTTTGTAGGAAATTTTATCAGCTTTAATTTTGAAAGAAAGATAAAAATTGATAGGAATAATTGTTTTCGAGATATAAGCAAAAAACCAAAGTGAAAACTGTTACAGTTACTAAACAAAAATGTAATTCAGTTTTCAATGTTTGAGACGAAGACGAAAATGCAGCATTTAAAAACGACTCTGAAGACTTCTGTGACTTTTAAGTCACCTCCTTTTTCTTCTAATAATGTATTGGACCCAATAAATTAAGTGTTTTTTAAATCACAAGACATTTTCTGTTAAAGCACTTTTTTTTTAAATATTGATTATTTTCAAACTTATATCTCGCTTAAGGTTAGTCCTACATGAAAAATGCAAATAACTATTTTGTAAAAAATTTTATCAGCTTTAATTTTAGTAAACAGATAAAAATTGATAGGAGTAACTGTTTTCGAGATATAAGCAAGAAACCAAAAAACTGTTACTTTAATAAAGCGCTTGCATATAAGCAAATTTAGTACTATTAGTATTATTATTATTAATGTTATTGTTATTAATATGACGACTAAAAACGACTCTGAAGACTTTGGTGACTTTTATGTCTTCTCCTTTTTCCTATACTAAAGTGTTAGACTCAATTTAATTTCGGTTTTTCAAACATTATATTTTAAAGCAAATTTTTGTTAAAGATTATTTATATCCAACTCTATAACTCGCTTATGGTTGGTCTTACAAAAGAAATGCAAATAACTATTTTGTAGGAAATTTTATCAGCTTTAATTTTGAAAGAAAGATAAAAATTGATAGGAGTAATTGTTTTCGAGATATAAGCAAAAAACCAAAGTAAAAACTGTTACAGTTACTGAACAAAAATGTAAGTTTTCGAGATATAAGCAAGAAACTGTTACCTTAATTAAGCGCTTGCATATAAGCAAATTTAGTACTATTAGTATTATTATTATTATTAATGTTATTGTTATTGATATGACGACTAAGAACGACTCTCAAGACTTTGGTGACTTTTATGTCACCTCCTTTTTCTTCTAATAAATTATTGGACCCAATAAATTAAGTGTATTTTAAATCACAAGACATTTTCTGTTAAAGCACTTTTTTTTTAAATATTAATTATTTTTAAACTTATATCTCGCTTATGGTTAGTCCTACATGAAAAATGCAAATTACTATTTTGTAGGAATTTTTATCAGCTTTAATTTTAGTAAAAAGATATAAAAATTGATAGGAGTAACTGTTTTCGAGATATAAGCAAGAAACCAAAAAACTGTTACCTTAATTAAGCGCTTGCATATAAGCAAATTTAGTACTAAAAACAACTCTGAAGACTTTGGTGATTTTTATGTCTTCTCCTTTTTCCTCTACTAAAGTGTTGGACCCAATTAATTTAGTTTAATATCAGTTTTTCAAACATTTTATTTTAAAGCAAATTTTTGTTAAAGATTATTTATATCCAACTCTATAACTCGCTTATGGTTGGTCCTACAAAAAAATGGAAATAACTATTTTGTAGGAAATTTTATCAGCTTTAATTTTGAAAAAAAGGTAAAAATTGATAGGAGTAACTGTTTTCGAGATATAAGCAAGAAACCAAAAAACTGTTACCTTAATAAAGCGCTTGCATATAAGCAAATTTAGTACTATTAGTATTATTATTATTAATGTTATTGTTATCAATATGACGACTAAAGACGACTCTGAAACATTTAGTGACTTTTATGTCTTCTCCTTTTTCCTATACTAAAGTGTTAGACCCAATTAATTTAGTTTAATTTCGGTTTTTCAAACATTTTATTTTATAGCAAATTTTTGTTAAAGATTATTTATATCCAACTCTATAACTCGCTTATGGTTGGTCTTACAAAAGAAATGCAAATAACTATTTTGTAGGAAATTTTATCAGCTTTAATTTTGAAAGAAAGATAAAAATTGATAGGAGTAATTGTTTTCGAGATATAAGCAAAAAACCAAAGTGAAAACTGTTACAGTTACTGAACAAAAATGTAATTCAGTTTTCAATGTTTGAGACGAAGACGAAAATGCAGCATTTAAAAACGACTCTGAAGACTTCAGTGACTTTTATGTCACCTCCTTTTTCTTCTAATAGAGTATTGGTCCAAATAAATTAAGTGTATTTTAAATCACAAGACATTTTCTGTTAAAGCACTTTTTTTTTAAATATTAATAATTTTCAAACTTCTATCTCGCTTATGGTTAGTCCTACATGAAAAATGCAAATAACTATTTTGTAGGAAATTTTATCAGCTTTAATTTTAGTAAAAAGATAAAAATTGATAGGAGTAACTGTTTTCGAGATATAATCAAGAAACCAAAAAACCAAAGCTGATAAAATTTCCTACAAAATAGTTATTGGCATTTTTTTTGTAAGACCAACCATAAGCGAGTTATAGAGTTGGATATAAATAATCTTTAACAAAAATTTGCTTTAAAATATAATGTTTGAAAAACCGAAATTAAACTAAATTAATTGAGTCTAACACTTTAGTATAGGAAAAAGGAGAAGACATAAAAGTCACCAAAGTCTTCAGAGTCGTTTTTAGTTGTCATATTAATAACAATAACATTAATAATAATAATAATGCTGCATTTTCGTCTTCGTCTCAAACATTGAAAACTGAATTACATTTTTGTTCAGTAACAGTTTCAGTTTTCTTATTGGTTTTTTGCTTATATCTCGAAAACAGTTACTCCTATCAATTTTTATCTTTTTTTCAAAATTAAAGCTGATAAAATTTCCTACAAAATAGTTATTTACATTTTTCTTGTAGGACCAACCATAAGCGAGTTATAGAGTTGGGTATAAATAATATTTAACAAAAACTTGCTTTAAAATAAAATGTTTGAAAAACTAAAATTAAACTAAATTAATTGTGTCTAACACTTTAGTAGAGGAAAAAGGAGAAGACATAAAGGTCACTAAAGGTTTCAGAGTCGTCTTTAGTCGTCATATTAATAACAATAACATTAATAATAATAATAATGCTGCATTTTCGTCTTCGTCTCAAACATTGAAAACTGAATTACATTTTTGTTCAGTAACAGTTACCGTTTTCTTATTGGTTTTTTGCTTATATCTCGAAAACAGTTACTCCTATTAATTTTTATCTTTCTTTTAAAATTAAAGCTGATAAAATTTCCTACAAAATAGTTATTTGCATTTTTTTGTAGGACCAACCATAAGCGAGTTATAGAGTTGGATATAAATAATCTTTAACAAAAATTTGCTTTAAAATAAAATGTTTGAAAAACCGATATTAAACTAAATTAATTGGGTCAAACACTTTAGTAGAGGAAAAATGAGAAGACATAAAAGTCACCAAAGTCTTCAGAGTTGTTTTTAGTACTAAATTTGCTTATATGCAAGCGCTTAATTAAGGTAACAGTTTTTTGGTCTCTTGCTTACATCTCGAAAACAGTTACTCCTATCAATTTTTATCTTTTTACTAAAATTAAAGCTGATAAAATTTCCTACAAAATAGTAATTTGCATTTTTCATGTAGGACTAACCATAAGCGAGAAATAAGTTTGAAAATAATTAATATTTAAGAAAAAAAGTGCTTTAACAGAAAATGTTTCGTGATTTAAAATACACTTAATTTATTAGGTCCAATACTTTATTAGAAGAAAAAGGAGGTGACATATAAGTCACTGAAGTCTTCAGAGTCGATTTTAAATGCTGCATTTTCGTCTTCGTCTCAAACATTGAAAACTGAATTACATTTTTGTTCAGTAACAGTTACAGTTTTCTTATTGGTTTTTTGCTTATATCTCGAAAACAGTTACTCCTATCAATTTTTATCTTTTTTTCAAAATTAAAGCTGATAAAATTTCCTACAAAATAGTTATTTGCATTTTTCTTGTAAGACCAACCATAAGCGAGTTATAGAGTTAGATATAAATAATACTTAACAAATGTTATTGTTATTAATATGACGACTAAAGACGACTCTGAAACCTTTAATGACATTTATGTCTTCTCCTTTTATTATATTTATTTTTATTTATATAATTATTTTGTAGGAAATTTTATCAGCTTTAGTTACTGAACAAAAATGTAATTCAGTTTTCAATGTTTGAGAGGAAGACGAAAATGCAGCATTTAAAAACGACTCTGAAGACTTTAGTGACTTTTATGTCTCCTCCTTTTTTCTCTACTAAAGTGTTAGACACAATTAATTTAGTTTAATTTCAGTTTTTCAAACATTTTATTTTAAAGCAAATTTTTGTTAAATATTAAAAACTATAAAATGGTTTAGATTGCCTAAAAACACACATCACACATGATCTTTTGCATAGAAATGAGAAAACGCTCATGTAACACACAAAATAAGTTCCATTTTTCCTTATTAAAAGTATTATTATTATTATTATTACTTTTGTTACTATTACTATTATTAACTTTTGTATAGTAAATGATTTTATACCAGTTTTAAAATGAGTTATTAATTTTAGACAATTTCTTGCCTAAAAACACAGATCACAGATGATTTCTTGCATAGAAATGAGAAAACACTCATATAACACACAAAATAAGCTTCATTTTTGCTTAGAAAACTAAGCTTACTTTTATTACTATTATTATTATTTTTATTATTATTATTGTTATTATTATTATTATTATTATTATTATTATTATTATTATTGTTATTATTATTATTATTATTATTATTATTATTATTATTATTATTATTATTATTTATTACTATTATTATTATTATTATTATTATTATTATTATTATTATTATTATTAACTTTTGTATAGTAAATGTTTTTATACCAGTTTTAAAATGAGTTATTAATTTTATTCAATTTCTTGCCTAACAACACAGATCACAGATGATCTCTTGCATAGAAATGAGAAAACGCTCATATAACACACAAAATAAGCTTCATTCATTATTATTATTATTATTATTATTATTATTATTATTATTATTATTATTATTATTATTATTATTATTATTATTATTATTATTATTATTATTATTATTATTATTATTAACTTTTGTATTGTAAATGTTTTTATACCAGTTTTAAAATGAGTTATTAATTTTAGACAATTTCTTGCCTAAAAACACAGATCACAGATGATTTCTTGCATAGAAATGAGAAAACGCTCATATAACACAAAATAAGCTTCATTTTTGCTTAGAAAACTAAGCTTACTTTTATTACTATTATTATTTTTATTATTATTATTATTACTATTATTAGTATTATTATTTTTATTATTATTATTATTATTATTATTATTATTATTATTATTATTATTATTATTATTATTATTATTATTATTATTATTATTATTATTATTATTATTATTATTATTATTATTATTGTTATTATTATTAAAAACTTATATTAAACAGACAGAAAACGTCGTATTCTGACACAAAAAAACGAATTACGTTATAGACTTGACGAGAACGGCGTATCTCGGACTCTTATAGGACTTTTATAGAGTCAAAAAGTATCAGTTTGGATTAAAATAAATTATTTTTGTTGACTCTCAGTCTGAATTGTTCATCAGTTCAAACAAAAACGGCTTATTTTAGACGATCTTTTGCTTTGAACAAGAAAACTTACATCGAACAGACTAAAAACGTATTAATCTGGCATAAAAGAGCAATTTATGTATCACTTTAGATAAAGGCAGCTAATCCTATTCGTTTCATTGCTTAAAATAGACAAAATTGTTAATAAATCTAACAAAAACGCTGTATTCTAGCACAAAATACTAATTACATTATAGTTTCGACGAGAATAGCTTATTTGAAATGATTCTATGCTTCCAAACGAGTAAATTTTTATTAAACAGATGCCAAACATCATGTTTTGTCCTATGAAGACATTTTATATTGCAGTTTGTATTAAAACAAAATATTTTCGTTGATTCTTTGTTAGAAGCAGCAAACCTAACATTAAAGAATCTGAAAACTTTGTATTCGGACACAAACCACCGAATTTTGTATCAGTTTAGACAAAAACGGTTGATTTTCGACAATATTTTCCTTTGAACAAGAAAACTTATATCAAACTGACTAAAAACGTCTTATTTTAGCACAAAACAAAAGATTTGCGTTATAGTCTTAAAGCTGATTCATGCCACAGTTTGGATAAAAACCAAATATTTTTGTTAATTCATTGTTACAAACAAGAAACCTTACATCAAAGAAACTGAAAACCCCTTATTCAGGCACAGAAATTCGAATTACGTTTCAGTCTGGACAAAAACTGCTTATTTTAGACGATCTTTTGTCTTGAACACGAAAACTTACATTAAAAAGATTAAAAACGTCTTATTCTGGCTGAAAACTGCAAATTATATATTACTCTAGATAAAAGCAATTTATCCTGATTACTCCTTTACTTAGAATAGAGTAAACTTGTATAAAACTTAATGAAAACTTTAAATTTCGTCTCAAAGAAATAATTTACATTATAGTTTTGACCAGCACTGTTTATTTCAAACGAATTTATCATTCGAAACTAATGAACTTTTATGGGGCAGATGCAAAACCACATATTACCATATAAAGCGTTGTTTTAAAGCAAAGTATTTCCTTTTGCAACAAGAAATTTCACGTCAAAGAAACTGAAAACTTCGTATCCATGCATAAATATCGAATTACGTATCAGTTTAAGCAAATACAGCTTATTTTAAACGATTCCTTGCTATAAACAAGAAAAATTTTATCAAGCATATTGAAAACGTTTTATTCTCGAAAATAAGAGCAAATTATGTATCAGTTTTAACAAAAGCGGATTACTCTGTTTGATTCTATGCTTAGAGTAGAGTAAACTACTATAAAACGTAATGAAAACTCTATATTCAAGCTCAAAAGAACAAATTACGTTATAGTTTTGGCAAAAAAAAAATATTTCGGACGATTACATACTTCGAAGTAAGCAAACTTTAATTGAACAAGTGCAAAAGCTAATACTTTGCTTTAAAATAACGATTTATGTGGTAATATGGTATTTTGCATCTGTCCTATAAAAGTTTACTCGTTTCGCTCCATTGAATCATTCGAAAGAAATTATTTTGACACAACAACAACGAAAATAATTTGTTTTTGTTTAAACTGTAACATAAATCGCTTTTATAAAACGAACTAAGACGTTTGGCATCTGTTTATTGAAAGTTTTCTCGTTTGGGGGCATAAAATCGTTTGAATTTATCAGTTCTGGTCAAAACTATAACGTAAATTATTTCTTTGTATCACTTTAAAGATTTGCGTTATAGTCTTGACGAGAACTGTTAATTTCAAACGATTCTATGCTTTGAAACCAGTATACTTTCACTGAACAGAGGCAAAACGTCTGATTTCGCCTTTAAAAAACGATGTATGTCACAGTTTGGATTAAAACCAATGATTTTCGTTTATTCATTGTTACAAACAAGAAACCTTACATCAAAGAATCTGAAAACCTCTTATTCAGGCCCAGAAAATCAAATTACGTTTCAGTCTAGACACAAATTGCTTATTTTAGACGATTCTTTCTTTTGAACACGAAAACTTACATTAAAAAGATTAAAAACGTCTTATTCTGGCTCAAAACTGCAAATTATGTATTACTTTGGATAAAAGCAGTTTATCCTGATTACTCCTTTGCTTAGAATAGAGCAAACTTGTATAAAACTTAATGAAAACTTTAAATTTCGTCTCAAAGAAATAATTTACGTTATAGTTTTGACCAGAACTGTTAATTTCAAACGATTTTATGCCCCCAAACGAGAAAACTTTCACTAAACAAATGCCAAACGTCTTAGTTCGTTTTATAAAAGCGACTTATGTAACAGTTTAAACAAAAACAAATTATTTTCGCTGTTGTTGTGTTAAAATAATTTATTTCGAATGATTCAATGGAGCGAAACGAGTAAACTTTTATAGGACAGATGCAAAATACCATATTACCACATAAATCGTTATTTTAAAGCAAAGTATTAGCTTTTGCACTTGTTCAATTAATGTTTGCTTACTTAGAAGTATGTAATCGTCCGAAATATTTTTTTTTGCCAAAACTATAACGTAATTTGTTCTTTTGAGCTTGAATATAGAGTTTTAATTACGTTTTATAGTAGTTTACTCTACTCTAAGCATAGAATCAAACAGAGTAATCCGCTTTTGTTAAAACTGATACATAATTTGCTCTTATTTTCGAGAATAAGACGTTTTCAATATGCTTGATAAAATTTTTCTTGTTTATAGCAAGGAATCGTTTAAAATAAGCTGTATTTGCTTAAACTGATACGTAATTCGATATTTATGCATGGATACGAAGTTTTCAGTTTCTTTGACGTGAAATTTCTTGTTGCAAAAGGTAATACTTTGCTTTAAAACAACGCTTTATATGGTAATATGTGGTTTTGCATCTGCCCCATAAAAGTTCATTAGTTTCGAATCATAAATTCGTTTGAAATAAACAGTGCTGGTCAAAACTATAATGTGAATTATTTCTTTGAGACGAAATTTAAAGTTTTCATTAAGTTTTATACAAGTTTACTCTATTCTAAGTAAAGGAGTAATCAGGATAAATTGCTTTTATCTAGAGTAATATATAATTTGCAGTTTTCAGCCAGAATAAGACGTTTTTAATCTTTTTAATGTAAGTTTTCGTGTTCAAGACAAAAGATCGTCTAAAATAAGCAGTTTTTGTCCAGACTGAAACGTAATTCGAATTTCTGTGCCTGAATAAGGGGTTTTCAGTTTCTTTGATGTAAGGTTTCTTGTTTGTAACAATGAATTAACAAAAATATTTGGTTTTTATCCAAACTGTGGCATGAATCAGCTTTAAGACTATAACGCAAATCTTTTGTTTTGTGCTAAAATAAGACGTTTTTAGTCAGTTTGATATAAGTTTTCTTGTTCAAAGCAAAATATTGTCGAAAATCAACCGTTTTTGTCTAAACTGATACAAAATTCGGTGGTTTGTGTCCGAATACAAAGTTTTCAGATTTTTTAATGTTAGGTTTGCTGCTTCTAACAAAGAATCAACGAAAATATTTTGTTTTAATACAAACTGCAATATAAAATGTCTTCATAGGACAAAACATGATGTTTGGCATCTGTTTAATAAAAATTTACTCGTTTGGAAGCATAGAATCATTTCAAATAAGCTATTCTCGTCGAAACTATAATGTAATTAGTATTTTGTGCTAGAATACAGCGTTTTTGTTAGATTTATTAACAATTTTGTCTATTTTAAGCAATGAAACGAATAGGATTAGCTGCCTTTATCTAAAGTGATACATAAATTGCTCTTTTATGCCAGATTAATACGTTTTTAGTCTGTTCGATGTAAGTTTTCTTGTTCAAAGCAAAAGATCGTCTAAAATAAGCCGTTTTTGTTTGAACTGATGAACAATTCAGACTGAGAGTCAACAAAAATAATTTATTTTAATCCAAACTGATACTTTTTGACCCTATAAAAGTCCTATAAGAGTCCGAGATACGCCGTTCTCGTCAAGTCTATAACGTAATTCGTTTTTTTGTGTCAGAATACGACGTTTTCTGTCTGTTTAATATAAGTTTTTAATAATAATAATAATAATAATAATAACAATAATAATAATAATAATAATAATAATAATAATAATAATAATAAAAATAATTATACTAATAATAGTAATAATAATAATAATAATAATAAAAATAAAAATAAGCAAAAATGAAGCTTATTTTGTGTGTTATATGAGCGTTTTCTCATTTCTATGCAAGAGATCATCTGTGATCTGTGTTTTTATGCAAGAAATTGTCTAAAATTAATAACTCATTTTAAAACTGGTATAAAAACATTTACAATACAAAAGTTAATAATAATAATAATAATAATAATAATAATGAATGAAGCTTATTTTGTGTGTTATATGAGCGTTTTCTCATTTCTATGCAAGAGATCATCTGTGATCTGTGTTGTTAGGCAAGAAATTGAATAAAATTAATAACTCATTTTAAAACTGGTATAAAAACATTTACTATACAAAAGTTAATAATAATAATAATAATAATAATAATAATAATAATAATAATAATAATAATAATAGTAATAAATAAAATAATAATATTAATAATAATAATAATAATAATAATAATAATAATAATAATAATAATGATAATAATACTTATAATAATGAATTTCTTTCTAAATTAAAGCTTAGTTTTTTTAAGCAATAATGATGCTTATTTTGTGTTATCTGAGCGTTTTCTCATTTCTATGCAAGAGATCATCTGTGATCTGTGTTTTTAGGCAAGAAATTGTCTAAAACTAATAATTCATTTTAAAACTGTTATAAAAACATTTACTATACAAAAGTTATAATCGGTTATTAATAATAATAATAATAATAATTATTATTATAATAATAATAATTATAATAATAATAATAATAATAATAATAATAATAATAATAATAATAATAATAATAATAATAATAATAATAATAATAGTAGTAATAAAAGTAAGCTTAGTTTTCTAAGCAAAAATAAAGCTTATTTTGTGTTATATGAGCGTTTTCTTATTTCTATGCAAAAGATCATGTGTGATCAGTGTTTTTTGGCAATCTTAGCCATTTTATAGTTTTTAGGCAAGAAATTGGCTAATATTAATCACTCATTTTAAAACTGGTATAAAAACAATACTATACAAAAGTTAAAATCGGTTTTTAATAATAATAATAATAATAATAATAATAATAATAATAATAATAATAATAATAATAATAATAATAATAATAATAATAATAATAATAACAATAATAATAATAATAATAATAATAATAATAATAATAATAATAATAATAATAATAACAATAATAATAATAAAAATAATAATAATAGTAATAAAAGTAAGCTTAGTTTTCTAAGCAAAAATGAAGCTTATTTTGTGTGTTATATGAGTGTTTTCTCATTTCTATGCAAGAAATCATCTGTGATCTGTGTTTTTAGGCAAGAAATTGTCTAAAATTAATAACTCATTTTAAAACTGGTATAAAATCATTTACTATACAAAAGTTAATAATAATAATAATAACAATAATAATAATAATAATAATAATAATAATAGTAATAGTACCAAAAGTAATAATAATAATAATAATACTTTTAATAAGGAAAAATGGAGCTTATTTTGCGTGTTACATGAGCGTTTTCTCATTTCTATGCAAAAGATCATGTGTGATGTGTGTTTTTAGGCAATCTAAACCATTTTATAGTTTTTAATATTTAACAAAAATTTGCTTTAAAATAAAATGTTTGAAAAAGTAAAATTAAACTAAATTAATTGTGTCTAACACTTTAGTAGAGGAAAAAGGAGGAGACATAAAAGTCACTAAAGTCTTCAGAGTCGTTTTTGAATGCTGCATTTTCGTCTTCCTCTCAAACATTGAAAACTGAATTACATTTTTGTTCAGTAACTGTAACAGTTTTTACTTTGGTTCTTTGCTTATATCTCGAAAACAATTACTCCTATCAATTTTTATCTTTCTTTCAAAATTAAAGCTGATAAAATTTCCTACAAAATAGTTATTTGCATTTCTCATGTAGGACTAACCATAAGCGAGATATAAGTTTGAAAATAATTAATATTTAAAAAAAAAAGTGCTTTAACAGAAAATGTTTTGTGATTTAAAATACACTTAATTTATTAGGTCCAATACTTTATTAGAAGAAAAAGGAGGTGACATATAAGTCACTGAAGTCTTCAGAGTCGATTTTAAATGCTGCATTTTCGTCTTCGTCTCAAACATTGAAAACTGAATTACATTTTTGTTCAGTAACAGTTACAGTTTTCTTATTGGTTTTTTGCTTATATCTCGAAAACAGTTACTTCTATCAATTTTTATCTTTCTTTTAAAATTAAAGCTGATAAAATTTCCTACAAAATAATTAATTGCATTTTTCATGTAAGACTAACCATAAGCGAGATATAAGTTTAAAAATTATTAATATTTAAAAAAAAGTGCTTTAACAGAAAATGTCTTGTGATTAAAATACACTTAATTTATTGGGTCCAATACTTTATTAGAAGAAAAAGGAGGTGACATAAAAGTCGCTGAAGTCTTCAGAGTCGTTTTTAAATGCTGCATTTTCGTCTTCGTCTCAAACATTGAAAATTGAATTACATTTTTGTTCAGTAACAGTTACAGTATTCTTATTGGTTTTTTGCTTATATCTCGAAAACAGTTACTCCTATCAATTGTTATCTTTCTTTCAAAATTAAAGCTGATAAAATTTTCTACAAAATAGTTATTTGCATTTCTTTGTAAGACCAACCATAAGCGAGTTATAGAGTTAGATATAAATAATATTTAACAAATGTTATTGTTATTAATATGACGACTAAAGACGACTCTGAAACCTTTAATGACATTTATGTCTTCTCCTTTTATTATATTTATTTTTATTTATATAATTATATTGTAGGAAATTTTATCAGCTTTAATTTTAGTAAAAAGATAAAAATTGATAGGAGTAACAGTTTTCGAGATATAAGCAAGAAACCAAAAAACTGTTACCTTAATTAAGCGCTTGCATATAAGCAAATTTAGTACTAAAAACAACTCTGAAGACTTTGGTGATTTTTATGTCTTTTCCTTTTTCCTCTACTAAAGTGTTGGACCCAATTAATTTAGTTTAATATCAGTTTTTCAAACATTTTATTTTAAAGCAAATTTTTGTTAAAGATTATTTATATCCAACTCTATAACTCGCTTATGGTTGGTCTTACAAAAGAAATGCAAATAACTATTTTGTAGGAAATTTTATCAGCTTTAATTTTGAAAGAAAGATAAAAATTGATAGGAGTAATTGTTTTCGAGATATAAGCAAAAAACCAAAGTAAAAACTGTTACAGTTACTGAACAAAAATGTAAGTTTTCGAGATATAAGCAAGAAACTGTTACCTTAATTAAGCGCTTGCATATAAGCAAATTTAGTACTATTAGTATTATTATTATTATTAATGTTATTGTTATTGATATGACGACTAAGAACGACTCTCAAGACTTTGGTGACTTTTATGTCACCTCCTTTTTCTTCTAATAAATTATTGGACCCAATAAATTAAGTGTATTTTAGATCACAAGACATTTTCTGTTAAAGCACTTTTTTTTTAAATATTAATTATTTTTAAACTTATATCTCGCTTATGGTTAGTCCTACATGAAAAATGCAAATTACTATTTTGTAGGAATTTTTATCAGCTTTAATTTTAGTAAAAAGATATAAAAATTGATAGGAGTAACTGTTTTCGAGATATAAGCAAGAAACCAAAAAACTGTTACCTTAATTAAGCGCTTGCATATAAGCAAATTTAGTACTAAAAACAACTCTGAAGACTTTGGTGATTTTTATGTCTTCTCCTTTTTCCTCTACTAAAGTGTTGGACCCAATTAATTTAGTTTAATATCAGTTTTTCAAACATTTTATTTTAAAGCAAATTTTTGTTAAAGATTATTTATATCCAACTCTATAACTCGCTTATGGTTGGTCCTACAAAAAAATGGAAATAACTATTTTGTAGGAAATTTTATCAGCTTTAATTTTGAAAAAAAGGTAAAAATTGATAGGAGTAACTGTTTTCGAGATATAAGCAAGAATCCAAAAAACTGTTACCTTAATAAAGCGCTTGCATATAAGCAAATTTAGTACTATTAGTATTATTATTATTAATGTTATTGTTATTAATATGACGACTAAAGACGACTCTGAAACATTTAGTGACTTTTATGTCTTCTCCTTTTTCCTATACTAAAGTGTTAGACCCAATTAATTTAGTTTAATTTCGGTTTTTCAAACATTTTATTTTATAGCAAATTTTTGTTAAAGATTATTTATATCCAACTCTATAACTCGCTTATGGTTGGTCTTACAAAAGAAATGCAAATAACTATTTTGTAGGAAATTTTATCAGCTTTAATTTTGAAAGAAAGATAAAAATTGATAGGAGTAATTGTTTTCGAGATATAAGCAAAAAACCAAAGTGAAAACTGTTACAGTTACTGAACAAAAATGTAATTCAGTTTTCAATGTTTGAGACGAAGACGAAAATGCAGCATTTAAAAACGACTCTGAAGACTTCAGTGACTTTTATGTCACCTCCTTTTTCTTCTAATAGAGTATTGGTCCCAATAAATTAAGTGTATTTTAAATCACAAGACATTTTCTGTTAAAGCACTTTTTTTTTAAATATTAATAATTTTCAAACTTCTATCTCGCTTATGGTTAGTCCTACATAAAAAATGCAAATAACTATTTTGTAGGAAATTTTATCAGCTTTAATTTTAGTAAAAAGATAAAAATTGATAGGAGTAACTGTTTTCGAGATATAAGCAAGAAACTGTTACCTTAATTAAGCGCTTGCATATAAGCAAATTTAGTAATATTAGTATTATTATTATTAATGTTATTGTTATTAATAGGGCGACTAAAGACGACTCTGAAACATTTAGTGACTTTTATGTCTTTTCCTTTTTTCTCTACTATAGTGTTAGACACAATTAATTTAGTTTAATTCCGGTTTTTCAAGCATTTCATTTTAAAGCAAATTTTTGTTAAATATTATTTATATCCAACTCTATAACTCGTTTATGCTTGGTCCTACAAGAAAAATGTAAATAACTATTTTGTTGGAAATTGTATCGGCTTTAATTTTGAAAGAAAGGTAAAATTTGATAGGAGTAACTGTTTTCGAGATATAAGCAAAAAACCAATAAGAAAACTGTAACTTTTACTGAACAAAAATGTAACTCAGTTTTCAATGTTTAAGACGAAGACAAAAGTGCAGCATTTAAAAACGACTCTGAAGACGTCAGTGATCTTTATGTCACCTCCTTTTTCTTCTAATAAAGTATTGGACCCAATAAATTAAGTGTATTTTAAATCACAAGACATTTTCTGTTAAAGCACTTTTTTTTTAAATAATAATTATTTTCAAACTTATATCTCGCTTATGGTTAGTCCTACATGAAAAATGCAAATAACTATTTTGTAGGAAATTTTATCAGCTTTAATTTTAGTAAAAAGATAAAAATTGATAGGAGTAACTGTTTTCGAGATATAATCAAGAAACCAAAAAACCAAAGCTGATAAAATTTCCTACAAAATAGTTATTGGCATTTTTTTTGTAAGACCAACTATAAGCGAGTTATAGAGTTGGATATAAATAATCTTTAACAAAAATTTGCTTTAAAATATAATGTTTGAAAAACCGAAATTAAAGTAAATTAATTGAGTCTAACACTTTAGTATAGGAAAAAGGAGAAGACATAAAAGTCACCAAAGTCTTCAGAGTCGTTTTTAGTTGTCATATTAATAACAATAACATTAATAATAATAATAATGCTGCATTTTCGTCTTCGTCTCAAACATTGAAAACTGAATTACATTTTTGTTCAGTAACAGTTTCAGTTTTCTTATTGGTTTTTTGCTTATATCTCGAAAACAGTTACTCCTATCAATTTTTATCTTTTTTTCAAAATTAAAGCTGATAAAATTTCCTACAAAATAGTTATTTACATTTTTCTTGTAGGACCAACCATAAGCGAGTTATAGAGTTGGGTATAAATAATATTTAACAAAAACTTGCTTTAAAATAAAATGTTTGAAAAACTAAAATTAAACTAAATTAATTGTGTCTAACACTTTAGTAGAGGAAAAAGGAGAAGACATAAAGGTCACTAAAGGTTTCAGAGTCGTCTTTAGTCGTCATATTAATAACAATAACATTAATAATAATAATAATGCTGCATTTTTGTCTTCGTCTCAAACATTGAAAACTGAATTACATTTTTGTTCAGTAACAGTTACAGTTTTCTTATTGGTTTTTTGCTTATATCTCGAAAACAGTTACTCCTATTAATTTTTATCTTTCTTTTAAAATTAAAGCTGATAAAATTTCCTACAAAATAGTTATTTGCATTTTTTTGTAGGACCAACCATAAGCGAGTTATAGAGTTGGATATAAATAATCTTTAACAAAAATTTGCTTTAAAATAAAATGTTTGAAAAACCGATATTAAACTAAATTAATTGGGTCAAACACTTTAGTAGAGGAAAAATGAGAAGACATAAAAGTCACCAAAGTCTTCAGAGTTGTTTTTAGTACTAAATTTGCTTATATGCAAGCGCTTAATTAAGGTAACAGTTTTTTGGTCTCTTGCTTACATCTCGAAAACAGTTACTCCTATCAATTTTTATCTTTTTACTAAAATTAAAGCTGATAAAATTTCCTACAAAATAGTAATTTGCATTTTTCATGTAGGACTAACCATAAGCGAGAAATAAGTTTGAAAATAATTAATATTTAAGAAAAAAAGTGCTTTAACAGAAAATGTTTTGTGATTTAAAATACACTTAATTTATTAGGTCCAATACTTTATTAGAAGAAAAAGGAGGTGACATATAAGTCACTGAAGTCTTCAGAGTCGATTTTAAATGCTGCATTTTCGTCTTCGTCTCAAACATTGAAAACTGAATTACATTTTTGTTCAGTAACAGTTACAGTTTTCTTATTGGTTTTTTGCTTATATCTCGAAAACAGTTACTCCTATCAATTTTTATCTTTTTTTCAAAATTAAAGCTGATAAAATTTCCTACAAAATAGTTATTTGCATTTTTCTTGTAAGACCAACCATAAGCGAGTTATAGAGTTAGATATAAATAATACTTAACAAATGTTATTGTTATTAATATGACGACTAAAGACGACTCTGAAACCTTTAATGACATTTATGTCTTCTCCTTTTATTATATTTATTTTTATTTATATAATTATTTTGTAGGAAATTTTATCAGCTTTAGTTACTGAACAAAAATGTAATTCAGTTTTCAATGTTTGAGAGGAAGACGAAAATGCAGCATTTAAAAACGACTCTGAAGACTTTAGTGACTTTTATGTCTCCTCCTTTTTTCTCTACTAAAGTGTTAGACACAATTAATTTAGTTTAATTTCAGTTTTTCAAACATTTTATTTTAAAGCAAATTTTTGTTAAATATTAAAAACTATAAAATGGTTTAGATTGCCTAAAAACACACATCACACATGATCTTTTGCATAGAAATGAGAAAACGCTCATGTAACACACAAAATAAGTTCCATTTTTCCTTATTAAAAGTATTATTATTATTATTATTACTTTTGTTACTATTACTATTATTATTATTATTATTATTATTGTTATTATTATTATTATTAACTTTTGTATAGTAAATGATTTTATACCAGTTTTAAAATGAGTTATTAATTTTAGACAATTTCTTGCCTAAAAACACAGATCACAGATGATTTCTTGCATAGAAATGAGAAAACACTCATATAACACACAAAATAAGCTTCATTTTTGCTTAGAAAACTAAGCTTACTTTTATTACTATTATTATTATTTTTATTATTATTATTGTTATTATTATTATTATTATTATTATTATTATTATTATTATTATTATTATTATTATTGTTATTATTATTATTATTATTATTATTATTATTATTATTATTATTATTATTATTATTATTATTATTATTATTATTATTATAATTATTATTATTAAAAACCGATTTTAACTTTTGTATAGTATTGTTTTTATACCAGTTTTAAAATGAGTGATTAATTTTAGCCAATTTCTTGCCTAAAAACTATAAAATGGCTAAGATTGCCTAAAAACACTGATCACACATGATCTTTTGCATAGAAATGAGAAAACGCTCATATAACACAAAATAAGCTTTATTTTTGCTTAGAAAACTAAGCCTTTTATTACTACTATTATTATTATTTTTATTATTATTATTATTATTATTATTATTATTATTATTATTATTATTATTATTATTATTATTATTATTATTATTATTATTATTATTATTATTATTATTATTATTATTATTATTATTATTAATAACCGATTATAACTTTTGTATAGTAAATGTTTTTATAACAGTTTTAAAATGAATTATTAGTTTTAGACAATTTCTTGCCTAAAAACACAGATCACAGATGATCTCTTGCATAGAAATGAGAAAACGCTCAGATAACACAAAATAAGCATCATTTTTGCTTAAAAAAACTAAGCTTTAATTTAGAAAGAAATTCATTATTATAAGTATTATTATCATTATTATTATTATTATTATTATTATTATTATTATTATTATTATTATTATTATTTTATTTATTACTATTATTATTATTATTATTATTCTTATTATTATTATTATTATTATTATTATTATTATTATTATTATTATTATTATTATTAACTTTTGTATAGTAAATGTTTTTATACCAGTTTTAAAATGAGTTATTAATTTTATTCAATTTCTTGCCTAACAACACAGATCACAGATGATCTCTTGCATAGAAATGAGAAAACGCTCATATAACACACAAAATAAGCTTCATTCATTATTATTATTATTATTATTATTATTATTATTATTATTATTATTATTATTATTATTATTATTATTATTATTATTAACTTTTGTATTGTAAATGTTTTTATACCAGTTTTAAAATGAGTTATTAATTTTAGACAATTTCTTGCCTAAAAACACAGATCACAGATGATTTCTTGCATAGAAATGAGAAAACGCTCATATAACACAAAATAAGCTTCATTTTTGCTTAGAAAACTAAGCTTACTTTTATTACTATTATTATTTTTATTATTATTATTATTACTATTATTAGTATTATTATTTTTATTATTATTATTATTATTATTATTATTATTATTATTATTATTATTATTATTATTATTATTATTATTATTATTGTTATTATTATTAAAAACTTATATTAAACAGACAAAAAACGTCGTATTCTGACACAAAAAAACGAATTACGTTATAGACTTGACGAGAACGGCGTATCTCGGACTCTTATAGGACTTTTATAGAGTCAAAAAGTATCAGTTTGGATTAAAATAAATTATTTTTGTTGACTCTCAGTCTGAATTGTTCATCAGTTCAAACAAAAACGGCTTATTTTAGACGATCTTTTGCTTTGAACAAGAAAACTTACATCGAACAGACTAAAAACGTATTAATCTGGCATAAAAGAGCAATTTATGTATCACTTTAGATAAAGGCAGCTAATCCTATTCGTTTCATTGCTTAAAATAGACAAAATTGTTAATAAATCTAACAAAAACGCTGTATTCTAGCACAAAATACTAATTACATTATAGTTTCGACGAGAATAGCTTATTTGAAATGATTCTATGCTTCCAAACGAGTAAATTTTTATTAAACAGATGCCAAACATCATGTTTTGTCCTATGAAGACATTTTATATTGCAGTTTGTATTAAAACAAAATATTTTCGTTGATTCTTTGTTAGAAGCAGCAAACCTAACATTAAAGAATCTGAAAACTTTGTATTCGGACACAAACCACCGAATTTTGTATCAGTTTAGACAAAAACGGTTGATTTTCGACAATATTTTGCTTTGAACAAGAAAACTTATATCAAACTGACTAAAAACGTCTTATTTTAGCACAAAACAAAAGATTTGCGTTATAGTCTTAAAGCTGATTCATGCCACAGTTTGGATAAAAACCAAATATTTTTGTTAATTCATTGTTACAAACAAGAAACCTTACATCAAAGAAACTGAAAACCCCTTATTCAGGCACAGAAATTCGAATTACGTTTCAGTCTGGACAAAAACTGCTTATTTTAGACGATCTTTTGTCTTGAACACGAAAACTTACATTAAAAAGATTAAAAACGTCTTATTCTGGCTGAAAACTGCAAATTATATATTACTCTAGATAGAAGCAATTTATCCTGATTACTCCTTTACTTAGAATAGAGTAAACTTGTATAAAACTTAATGAAAACTTTAAATTTCGTTTCAAAGAAATAATTTACATTATAGTTTTGACCAGCACTGTTTATTTCAAACGAATTTATTATTCGAAACTAATGAACTTTTATGGGGCAGATGCAAAACCACATATTACCATATAAAGCGTTGTTTTAAAGCAAAGTATTTCCTTTTGCAACAAGAAATTTCACGTCAAAGAAACTGAAAACTTCGTATCCATGCATAAATATCGAATTACGTATCAGTTTAAGCAAATACAGCTTATTTTAAACGATTCCTTGCTATAAACAAGAAAAATTTTATCAAGCATATTGAAAACGTCTTATTCTCGAAAATAAGAGCAAATTATGTATCAGTTTTAACAAAAGCGGATTACTCTGTTTGATTCTATGCTTAGAGTAGAGTAAACTACTATAAAACGTAATGAAAACTCTATATATTCAAGCTCAAAAGAACAAATTACGTTATAGTTTTGGCAAAAAAAAATATTTCGGACGATTACATACTTCGAAGTAAGCAAACTTTAATTGAACAAGTGCAAAAGCTAATACTTTGCTTTAAAATAACGATTTATGTGGTAATATGGTATTTTGCATCTGTCCTATAAAAGTTTACTCGTTTCGCTCCATTGAATCATTCGAAAGAAATTATTTTGACACAACAACAACGAAAATAATTTGTTTTTGTTTAAACTGTAACATAAATCGCTTTTATAAAACGAACTAAGACGTTTGGCATCTGTTTATTGAAAGTTTTCTCGTTTGGGGGCATAAAATCGTTTGAATTTATCAGTTCTGGTCAAAACTATAACGTAAATTATTTCTTTGTATCACTTTAAAGATTTGCGTTATAGTCTTGACGAGAACTGTTAATTTCAAACGATTCTATGCTTTGAAACCAGTATACTTTCACTGAACAGAGGCAAAACGTCTGATTTCGCCTTTAAAAAACGATGTATGTCACAGTTTGGATTAAAACCAATGATTTTCGTTTATTCATTGTTACAAACAAGAAACCTTACATCAAAGAATCTGAAAACCTCTTATTCAGGCCCAGAAAATCAAATTACGTTTCAGTCTAGACACAAATTGCTTATTTTAGACGATTCTTTCTTTTGAACACGAAAACTTACATTAAAAAGATTAAAAACGTCTTATTCTGGCTCAAAACTGCAAATTATGTATTACTTTGGATAAAAGCAGTTTATCCTGATTACTCCTTTGCTTAGAATAGAGCAAACTTGTATAAAACTTAATGAAAACTTTAAATTTCGTCTCAAAGAAATAATTTACGTTATAGTTTTGACCAGAACTGTTAATTTCAAACGATTTTATGCCCCCAAACGAGAAAACTTTCACTAAACAAATGCCAAACGTCTTAGTTCGTTTTATAAACAAATTTTTTTCGCTGTTGTTGTGTTAAAATAATTTATTTCGAATGATTCAATGGAGCGAAACGAGTAAACTTTTATAGGACAGATGCAAAATACCATATTACCACATAAATCGTTATTTTAAAGCAAAGTATTAGCTTTTGCACTTGTTCAATTAATGTTTGCTTACTTCGAAGTATGTAATCGTCCGAAATATTTTTTTTTGCCAAAACTATAACGTAATTTGTTCTTTTGAGCTTGAATATAGAGTTTTAATTACGTTTTATAGTAGTTTACTCTACTCTAAGCATAGAATCAAACAGAGTAATCCGCTTTTGTTAAAACTGATACATAATTTGCTCTTATTTTCGAGAATAAAACGTTTTCAATATGCTTGATAAAATTTTTCTTGTTTATAGCAAGGAATCGTTTAAAATAAGCTGTATTTGCTTAAACTGATACGTAATTCGATATTTATGCATGGATACGAAGTTTTCAGTTTCTTTGACGTGAAATTTCTTGTTGCAAAAGGTAATACTTTGCTTTAAAACAACGCTTTATATGGTAATATGTGGTTTTGCATCTGCCCCATAAAAGTTCATTAGTTTCGAATCATAAATTCGTTTGAAATAAACAGTGCTGGTCAAAACTATAATGTGAATTATTTCTTTGAGACGAAATTTAAAGTTTTCATTAAGTTTTATACAAGTTTACTCTATTCTAAGTAAAGGAGTAATCAGGATAAATTGCTTTTATCTAGAGTAATATATAATTTGCAGTTTTCAGCCAGAATAAGACGTTTTTAATCTTTTTAATGTAAGTTTTCGTGTTCAAGACAAAAGATCGTCTAAAATAAGCAGTTTTTGTCCAGACTGAAACGTAATTCGAATTTCTGTGCCTGAATAAGGGGTTTTCAGTTTCTTTGATGTAAGGTTTCTTGTTTGTAACAATGAATTAACAAAAATATTTGGTTTTTATCCAAACTGTGGCATGAATCAGCTTTAAGACTATAACGCAAATCTTTTGTTTTGTGCTAAAATAAGACGTTTTTAGTCAGTTTGATATAAGTTTTCTTGTTCAAAGCAAAATATTGTCGAAAATCAACCGTTTTTGTCTAAACTGATACAAAATTCGGTGGTTTGTGTCCGAATACAAAGTTTTCAGATTCTTTAATGTTAGGTTTGCTGCTTCTAACAAAGAATCAACGAAAATATTTTGTTTTAATACAAACTGCAATATAAAATGTCTTCATAGGACAAAACATGATGTTTGGCATCTGTTTAATAAAAATTTACTCGTTTGGAAGCATAGAATCATTTCAAATAAGCTATTCTCGTCGAAACTATAATGTAATTAGTATTTTGTGCTAGAATACAGCGTTTTTGTTAGATTTATTAACAATTTTGTCTATTTTAAGCAATGAAACGAATAGGATTGCTGCCTTTATCTAAAGTGATACATAAATTGCTCTTTTATGCCAGATTAATACGTTTTTAGTCTGTTCGATGTAAGTTTTCTTGTTCAAAGCAAAAGATCGTCTAAAATAAGCCGTTTTTGTTTGAACTGATGAACAATTCAGACTGAGAGTCAACAAAAATAATTTATTTTAATCCAAACTGATACTTTTTGACCCTATAAAAGTCCTATAAGAGTCCGAGATACGCCGTTCTCGTCAAGTCTATAACGTAATTCGTTTTTTTGTGTCAGAATACGACGTTTTCTGTCTGTTTAATATAAGTTTTTAATAATAATAATAATAATAATAACAATAATAATAATAATAATAATAATAATAATAATAATAATAATAATAATAATAATAATAATAATAATAAAAATAATTATACTAATAATAGTAATAATAATAATAATAATAATAAAAATAATAATAGTAATAAAAGTAAGCTTAGTTTTCTAAGCAAAAATGAAGCTTATTTTGTGTGTTATATGAGCGTTTTCTCATTTCTATGCAAGAGATCATCTGTGATCTGTGTTGTTAGGCAAGAAATTGAATAAAATTAATAACTCATTTTAAAACTGGTATAAAAACATTTACTATACAAAAGTTAATAATAATAATAATAATAATAATAATAATAATAATAATAATAATAATAATAGTAATAAATAAAATAATAATATTAATAATAATAATAATAATAATAATAATAATAATAATAATAATAATAATAATAATAATAATGATAATAATACTTATAATAATGAATTTCTTTCTAAATTAAAGCTTAGTTTTTTTAAGCAAAAATGATGCTTATTTTGTGTTATCTGAGCGTTTTCTCATTTCTATGCAAGAGATCATCTGTGATCTGTGTTTTTAGGCAAGAAATTGTCTAAAACTAATAATTCATTTTAAAACTGTTATAAAAACATTTACTATACAAAAGTTATAATCGGTTATTAATAATAATAATAATAATAATAATTATTATAATAATAATAATTATAATAATAATAATAATAATAATAATAATAATAATAATAATAATAATAATAATAATAGTAGTAATAAAAGTAAGCTTAGTTTTCTAAGCAAAAATGAAGCTTATTTTGTGTGTTATATGAGTGTTTTCTCATTTCTATGCAAGAAATCATCTGTGATCTGTGTTTTTAGGCAAGAAATTGTCTAAAATTAATAACTCATTTTAAAACTGGTATAAAATCATTTACTATACAAAAGTTAATAATAATAATAATAACAATAATAATAATAATAATAATAATAGTAATAGTACCAAAAGTAATAATAATAATAATAATACTTTTAATAAGGAAAAATGGAGCTTATTTTGCGTGTTACATGAGCGTTTTCTCATTTCTATGCAAAAGATCATGTGTGATGTGTGCTTTTAGGCAATCTAAACCATTTTATAGTTTTTAATATTTAACAAAAATTTGCTTTAAAATAAAATGTTTGAAAAAGTAAAATTAAACTAAATTAATTGTGTCTAACACTTTAGTAGAGGAAAAAGGAGGAGACATAAAAGTCACTAAAGTCTTCAGAGTCGTTTTTGAATGCTGCATTTTCGTCTTCCTCTCAAACATTGAAAACTGAATTACATTTTTGTTCAGTAACTGTAACAGTTTTTACTTTGGTTCTTTGCTTATATTTCGAAAACAATTACTCCTATCAATTTTTATCTTTCTTTCAAAATTAAAGCTGATAAAATTTCCTACAAAATAGTTATTTGCATTTCTCATGTAGGACTAACCATAAGCGGGATATAAGTTTGAAAATAATTAATATTTAAAAAAAAAAGTGCTTTAACAGAAAATGTTTTGTGATTTAAAATACACTTAATTTATTAGGTCCAATACTTTATTAGAAGAAAAAGGAGGTGGCATATAAGTCACTGAAGTCTTCAGAGTCGATTTTAAATGCTGCATTTTCGTCTTCGTCTCAAACATTGAAAACTGAATTACATTTTTGTTCAGTAACAGTTACAGTTTTCTTATTGGTTTTTTGCTTATATCTCGAAAACAGTTACTTCTATCAATTTTTATCTTTCTTTTAAAATTAAAGCTGATAAAATTTCCTACAAAATAGTTAATTGCATTTTTCATGTAAGACTAACCATAAGCGAGATATAAGTTTAAAAATTATTAATATTTAAAAAAAAAGTGCTTTAACAGAAAATGTCTTGTGATTTAAAATACACTTAATTTATTGGGTCCAATACTTTATTAGAAGAAAAAGGAGGTGACATAAAAGTCGCTGCAGTCTTCAGAGTCGTTTTTAAATGCTGCATTTTCGTCTTCGTCTCAAACATTGAAAATTGAATTACATTTTTGTTCAGTAACAGTTACAGTATTCTTATTGGTTTTTTGCTTATATCTCGAAAACAGTTACTCCTATCAATTGTTATCTTTCTTTCAAAATTAAAGCTGATAAAATTTCCTACAAAATAGTTATTTGCATTTCTTTGTAAGACCAACCATAAGCGAGTTATAGAGTTAGATATAAATAATATTTAACAAATGTTATTGTTATTAATATGACGACTAAAGACGACTCTGAAACCTTTAATGACATTTATGTCTTCTCCTTTTATTATATTTATTTTTATTTATATAATTATTTTGTAGGAAATTTTATCAGCTTTAATTTTAGTAAAAAGATAAAAATTGATAGGAGTAACAGTTTTCGAGATATAAGCAAGAAACCAAAAAACTGTTACCTTAATTAAGCGCTTGCATATAAGCAAATTTAGTACTAAAAACAACTCTGAAGACTTTGGTGATTTTTATGTCTTTTCCTTTTTCCTCTACTAAAGTGTTAGACCCAATTAATTTAGTTTAATATCGGTTTTTCAAACATTTTATTTTAAAGCAAATTTTTGTTAAAGATTATTTATATCCAACTCTATAACTCGCTTATGGTTGGTCCTACAAAAAAATGGAAATAACTATTTTGTAGGAAATTTTATCAGCTTTAATTTTGAAAAAAAGATAAAAATTGATACGAGTAACTGTTTTCGAGATATAAGCAAGAAACCAAAAAACTGTTACCTTAATAAAGCGCTTGCATATAAGCAAATTTAGTACTATTAGTATTATTATTATTAATGTTATTGTTATTAATATGACGACTAAGGACGACTCTGAAACATTTAGTGAATTTTATGTCTTCTCCTTTTTCCTATACTAAAGTGTTAGACCCAATTAATTTAGTTTAATTTCGGTTTTTCAAACATTTTATTTTAAAGCAAATTTTTGTTAAAGATTATTTATATCCAACTCTATAACTCGCTTATGGTTGGTCTTACAAAAGAAATGCAAATAACTATTTTGTAGGAAATTTTATCAGCTTTAATTTTGAAAGAAAGATAAAAATTAATAGGAGTAATTGTTTTCGAGATATAAGCAAAAAACCAAAGTGAAAACTGTTACAGTTACTGAACAAAAATGTAATTCAGTTTTCAATGTTTGAGACGAAGACGAAAATGCAGCATTTAAAAACGACTCTGAAGACTTCAGTGACTTTTATGTCACCTCCTTTTTCTTCTAATAGAGTATTGGTCCCAATAAATTAAGTGTATTTTAAATCACAAGACATTTTCTGTTAAAGCACTTTTTTTTTAAATATTAATTATTTTCAAACTTCTATCTCGCTTATGGTTAGTCCTACATAAAAAATGCAAATAACTATTTTGTAGGAAATTTTATCAGCTTTAATTTTAGTAAAAAGATAAAAATTGATAGGAGTAACTGTTTTCGAGATATAAGCAAGAAACTGTTACCTTAATTAAGCGCTTGCATATATGCAAATTTAGTAATATTAGTATTATTATTATTAATGTTATTGTTATTAATAGGACGACTAAAGACGACACTGAAACATTTAGTGACTTTTATGTCTTCTCCTTTTTCCTCTACTAAAGTGTTAGACACAATTAATTTAGTTTAATTCCGGTTTTTCAAGCATTTTATTTTAAAGCAAATTTTTGTTAAATATTATTTATATCCAACTCTATAACTCGTTTATGCTTGGTCCTACAAGAAAAATGTTAATAACTATTTTGTTGGAAGTTTTATCAGCTTTAATTTTGAAAGAAAGATAAAATTTGATAGGAGTAACTGTTTTCGAGATATAAGCAAAAAACCAATAAGAAAACTGTAACTGTTACTGAACAAAAATGTAACTCAGTTTTCAATGTTTGAGACGAAGACAAAAATGTAGCATTTATTTAAGAGTCGTTTTTAATCGTCATATTAATAACAATAACATTAATAATAATAATACTAATAATACTAAATTTGCTTATATGCAAACGCTTAATTAAGGTAACAGTTTTTTGGTTTCTTGATTATATCTCGAAAACAGTTACTCCTATCAATTTTTATCTTTTTGCTAAAATTAAACCTGATAAAATTTCCTACAAAATAGTTATTTGCATTTTTCATGTAGGACTAACCATAAGCGAGATATAAGTTTGAAAATAATTATTATTTAAAAAAAAAGTGCTTTAACAGAAAATGTCTTGTGATTTAAAATACACTTAATTTATTGGGTCCAATACTTTATTAGAAGAAAAAGGAGGTGACATAAAAGTCACTGACGTTTTCAGAGTCGTTTTTAAATGCTGCACTTTTGTCTTCGTCTCAAATATTGAAAACTGAGTTACATTTTTGTTCAGTAACAGTTACAGTTTTCTTATTGGTTTTTTGCTTATATCTCGAAAACAGTTACTCCTATCAAATTTTACCTTTCTTCCAAAATTAAAGCTGATAAAATTTCCAACAAAATAGTTATTTACATTTTTCTTGTAGGACCAAGCATAAACGAGTTATAGAGTTGGATATAAATAATATTTAACAAAAATTTGCTTTAAAATAAAATGCTTGAAAAACCGGAATTAAACTAAATTAATTGTGTCTAACACTTTAGTAGAGGAAAAAGGAAAAGACATAAAAGTCACTAAATGTTTCAGAGTCGTCTTTAGTCGCCCTATTAATAACAATAACATTAATAATAATAATACTAATATTACTAAATTTGCTTATATGCAAGCGCTTAATTAAGGTAACAGTTTCTTGCTTATATCTCGAAAACAGTTACTCCTATCAATTTTTATCTTTTTACTAAAATTAAAGCTGATAAAATTTCCTACAAAATAGTTATTTGCATTTTTTATGTAGGACTAACCATAAGCGAGATAGAAGTTTGAAAATAATTAATATTTAAAAAAAAAGTGCTTTAACAGAAAATGTCTTGTGATTTAAAATACACTTAATTTATTGGGACCAATACTCTATTAGAAGAAAAAGGAGGTGACATAAAAGTCACTGAAGTCTTCAGAGTCGTTTTTAAATGCTGCATTTTCGTCTTCGTCTCAAACATTGAAAACTGAATTACATTTTTGTTCAGTAACTGTAACAGTTTTCACTTTGGTTTTTTGCTTATATCTCGAAAACAATTACTCCTATCAATTTTTATCTTTCTTTCAAAATTAAAGCTGATAAAATTTCCTACAAAATAGTTATTTGCATTTCTTTTGTAAGACCAACCATAAGCGAGTTATAGAGTTGGATATAAATAATCTTTAACAAAAATTTGCTTTAAAATAAAATGTTTGAAAAACCGAAATTAACCTAAATTAATTGGGTCTAACACTTTAGTATAGGAAAAAGGAGAAGACATAAAAGTCACTAAATGTTTCAGAGTCGTCTTTAGTCGTCATATTAATAACAATAACATTAATAATAATAATACTAATAGTACTAAATTTGCTTATATTTAAGCGCATTATTAAGGTAACAGTTTTTTGGTTTCTTGCTTATATCTCGAAAACAGTTACTCCTATCAATTTTTACCTTTTTTTCAAAATTAAAGCTGATAAAATTTCCTACAAAATAGTTATTTCCATTTTTTTGTAGGACCAACCATAAGCGAGTTATAGAGTTGGATATAAATAATCTTTAACAAAAATTTGCTTTAAAATAAAATGTTTGAAAAACTGATATTAAACTAAATTAATTGGGTCCAACACTTTAGTAGAGGAAAAAGGAGAAGACATAAAAATCACCAAAGTCTTCAGAGTTGTTTTTAGTACTAAATTTGCTTATATGCAAGCGCTTAATTAAGGTAACAGTTTTTTGGTTTCTTGCTTATATCTCGAAAACAGTTACTCCTATCAATTTTTATCTTTTTACTAAAATTAAAGCTGATAAAATTTCCTACAAAATAGTAATTTGCATTTTTCATGTAGGACTAACCATAAGCGAGATATAAGTTTAAAAATAATTAATATTTAAAAAAAAAGTGCTTTAACAGAAAATGTCTTGTGATTTAAAATACACTTAGTTTATTGGGTCCAATACTTTATTAGAAGAAAAAGGAGGTGACATAAAAGTCACCAATATCTTGAGAGTCGTTCTTAGTCGTCATATCAATAACAATAACATTAATAATAATAATAATACTAATAGTACTAAATTTGCTTATATGCAAGCGCTTAATTAAGGTAACAGTTTCTTGCTTATATCTCGAAAACTTACATTTTTGTTCAGTAACTGTAACAGTTTTTACTTTGGTTTTTTGCTTATATCTCGAAAACAATTACTCCTATCAATTTTTATCTTTCAAAATTAAAGCTGATAAAATTTCCTACAAAATAGTTATTTGCATTTCTTTTGTAAGACCAACCATAAGCGAGTTATAGAGTTGGATATAAATAATCTTTATCAAAAATTTGCTTTAAAATATAATGTTTGAAAAACCGAAATTAAATTGAGTCTAACACTTTAGTATAGGAAAAAGGAGAAGACATAAAAGTCACCAAAGTCTTCAAAGTCGTTTTTAGTCGTCATATTAATAACAATAACATTAATAATAATAATAATGCTGCATTTTCGTCTTCGTCTCAAACATTGAAAACTGAATTACATTTTTGTTCAGTAACAGTTACAGTTTTCTTATTGGTTTTTTGCTTATATCTCGAAAACAGTTACTCCTACCAATTTTTATCTTTCTTTCAAAATTAAAGCTGATAAAATTTCCTACAAAATAGTTATTTGCATTTTTCTTGTAGGACGAACCACAAGCGAGTTATAGAGTTGGATATAAATAATATTTAACAAAAACTTGCTTTAAAATAAAATGTTTGAAAAACTAAAATTAAACTAAATTAATTGTGTCTAACACTTTAGTAGAGGAAAAAGGAGAAGACATAAAGGTCACTAAAGGTTTCAGAGTCGTCTTTTGTCGTCATATTAATAACAATAACATTAATAATAATACTAATAGTACTAAATTTGCTTACATGCAAACGCTTAATTAGGGTAACAGTTTTTTGGTTTCTTGCTTATATCTGGAAAACAGTTACTTATATCAATTTTTATCTTTTTACTAAAATTAAAGCCGATAAAATTTTCTACAAAATAGTTATTTGCATTTTTCATGTAAGACTAACCATAAGCGAGATATAAGTTTAAAAATTATTAATATTTAAAAAAAAAGTGCTTTAACAGAAAATGTCTTGTGATTTAAAATACACTTAATTTATTGGGTCCAATACTTTATTAGAAGAAAAAGGAGGTGACATAAAAGTCGCTGAAGTCTTCAGAGTCGTTTTTAAATGCTGCATTTTCGTCTTCGTCTCAAACATTGAAAACTGAATTACATTTTTGTTCAGTAACTGTAACAGTTTTTACTTTGGTTTTTTGCTTATATCTCGAAAACAATTACTCCTATCAATTTTTATCTCTCTTTCAAAATTAAAGCTGATAAAATTTCCTACAAAATAGTAATTTGCATTTTTCATGTAGGACTAACCATAAGCGAGATATAAGTTTAAAAATAATTAATATTTAAAAAAAAAGTGCTTTAACAGAAAATGTCTTGTGATTTAAAATACACTTAATTTAATGGGTCCAATACTTTATTAGAAGAAAAAGGAGGTGACATAAAAGTCACTGAAATCTTCAGAGTCGTTTTTAAATGCTGCATTTTCGTCTTCGTCTCAAACATTGAAAACTAAATCACATTTTTGTTCAGTAACTGTAACAGTTTTTACTTTGGTTTTTTGCTTATATCTCGAAAACAATTACTCCTATCAATTTGTGTTTTTTTTTCAAAATCAAAGCTGATAAAATTTCCTACAAAATAGTTATTGGCATTTTTTTTGTAGGACCAACCATAAGCGAGTTATAGAGTTGGATATAAATAATCTTTAACAAAAATTTGCTTTAAAATAAAATGTTTGAAATACTGAAATTAAACTAAATTAATTGTGTCTAACACTTTAGTATAGGAAAAAGGAGAAGACATAAAAATCACCAAAGTCTTCAGAGTCGTTTTTAGTCGTCATATTAATAACAATAACATTAATAATAATAATACTAATAGTACTAAATTTGCTTATATGCAAGCGCTTTATTAAGGTAACAGTTTTTTGTTTACTTGCTTATATCTCGAAAACAGTTACTCCTATCAATTTTTATCTCTCTTTCTAAATTAAAGCTGATAAAATTTCCTACAAAATAGTAATTTGCATTTTTCATGTAGGACTAACCATAAGCGAGATATAAGTTTAAAAATAATTAATATTTAAAAAAAAAGTGCTTTAACAGAAAATGTCTTGTGATTTAAAATACACTTAATTTATTGGGTCCAATACTTTATTAGAAGAAAAAGGAGGTGACATAAAAGTCACCAATATTTTGAGAGTCGTTCTTAGTCGTCATATCAATAACAATAACATTAATAATAATAATAATACTAATAGTACTAAATTTGCTTATATGCAAGCGCTTAATTAAGGTAACAGTTTCTTGCTTATATCTCGAAAACTTACATTTTTGTTCAGTAACTGTAACAGTTTTTACTTTGGTTTTTTGCTTATATCTCGAAAACAATTACTCCTATCAATTTTTATCTTTCAAAATTAAAGCTGATAAAATTTCCTACAAAATAGTTATTTGCATTTCTTTTGTAAGACCAACCATAAGCGAGTTATAGAGTTGGATATAAATAATCTTTATCAAAAATTTGCTTTAAAATATAATGTTTGAAAAACCGAAATTAAATTGAGTCTAACACTTTAGTATAGGAAAAAGGAGAAGACATAAAAGTCACCAAAGTCTTCAAAGTCGTTTTTAGTCGTCATATTAATAACAATAACATTAATAATAATAATAATGCTGCATTTTCGTCTTCGTCTCAAACATTGAAAACTGAATTACATTTTTGTTCAGTAACAGTTACAGTTTTCTTATTGGTTTTTTGCTTATATCTCGAAAACAGTTACTCCTACCAATTTTTATCTTTCTTTCAAAATTAAAGCTGATAAAATTTCCTACAAAATAGTTATTTGCATTTTTCTTGTAGGACCAACCATAAGCGAGTTATAGAGTTGGATATAAATAATATTTAACAAAAACTTGCTTTAAAATAAAATGTTTGAAAAACTAAAATTAAACTAAATTAATTGTGTCTAACACTTTAGTAGAGGAAAAAGGAGAAGACATAAAGGTCACTAAAGGTTTCAGAGTCGTCTTTTGTCGTCATATTAGTAACAATAACATTAATAATAATACTAATAGTACTAAATTTGCTTACATGCAAACGCTTAATTAGGGTAACAGTTTTTTGGTTTCTTGCTTATATCTGGAAAACAGTTACTTATATCAATTTTTATCTTTTTACTAAAATTAAAGCCGATAAAATTTTCTACAAAATAGTTATTTGCATTTTTCATGTAAGACTAACCATAAGCGAGATATAAGTTTAAAAATTATTAATATTTAAAAAAAAAGTGCTTTAACAGAAAATGTCTTGTGATTTAAAATACACTTAATTTATTGGGTCCAATACTTTATTAGAAGAAAAAGGAGGTGACATAAAAGTCGCTGAAGTCTTCAGAGTCGTTTTTAAATGCTGCATTTTCGTCTTCGTCTCAAACATTGAAAACTGAATTACATTTTTGTTCAGTAACTGTAACAGTTTTTACTTTGGTTTTTTGCTTATATCTCGAAAACAATTACTCCTATCAATTTTTATCTCTCTTTCAAAATTAAAGCTGATAAAATTTCCTACAAAATAGTAATTTGCATTTTTCATGTAGGACTAACCATAAGCGAGATATAAGTTTAAAAATAATTAATATTTAAAAAAAAAGTGCTTTAACAGAAAATGTCTTGTGATTTAAAATACACTTAATTTAATGGGTCCAATACTTTATTAGAAGAAAAAGGAGGTGACATAAAAGTCACTGAAATCTTCAGAGTCGTTTTTAAATGCTGCATTTTCGTCTTCGTCTCAAACATTGAAAACTAAATTACATTTTTGTTCAGTAACTGTAACAGTTTTTACTTTGGTTTTTTGCTTATATCTCGAAAACAATTACTCCTATCAATTTGTGTTTTTTTTTCAAAATCAAAGCTGATAAAATTTCCTACAAAATAGTTATTGGCATTTTTTTTGTAGGACCAACCATAAGCGAGTTATAGAGTTGGATATAAATAATCTTTAACAAAAATTTGCTTTAAAATAAAATGTTTGAAATACTGAAATTAAACTAAATTAATTGTATCTAACACTTTAGTATAGGAAAAAGGAGAAGACATAAAAGTCACCAAAGTCTTCAGAGTCGTTTTTAGTCGTCATATTAATAACAATAACATTAATAATAATACTAATAGTACTAAATTTGCTTATATGCAAGCGCTTTATTAAGGTAACAGTTTTTTGGTTTCTTGCTTATATCTCGAAAACAGTTACTCCTATCAATTTTTATCTGTTTACTAAAATTAAAGCTGATAAAATTTCTTACAAAATAGTTATTTGCATTTTTCATGTAGGACTAACCTTAAGCGAGATATAAGTTTGAAAATAATCAATATTTAAAAAAAAAGTGCTTTAACAGAAAATGTCTTGTGATTTAAAATACACTTAATTTATTGGGTCCAATACATTATTAGAAGAAAAAGGAGGTGACTTAAAAGTCACAGAAGTCTTCAGAGTCGTTTTTAAATGCTGCATTTTCGTCTTCGTCTCAAACATTGAAAACTGAATTACATTTTTGTTTAGTAACTGTAACAGTTTTCACTTTGGTTTTTTGCTTATATCTCGAAAACTATTATTTCTATCAATTTTTATCTTTCTTTCAAAATTAAAGCTGATAAAATTTCCTACAAAATAGTTATTTGCATTTTTCATGTAGGACTAACAATAAGCGAGATATAAGTTTGAATATAATTAATATTAAAAAAAAGTGCTTTAACAGAAAATGTTTTGTGATTTAAAATACACTTAATTTAATGGGTCCAATACTTTATTAGAAGAAAAAGGAGGTGACATAAAAGTCACTGAAGTCTTCAGAGTCGATTTTAAATGCTGCATTTTCGTCTTTGTCTCAAACATTGAATACTGAATTACATTTTTGTTTAGTAACAGTTACAGTTTTCTTATTGGTTTTTTGCTTATATCTCGAAAACAGTTACTCCTATCAATTTTTATCTTTCTTTCAAAATCAAAGCTAATAAAATTTCCTACAAAATAGTTATTGGCATTTTTTTTGTAGGACCAACTATAAGCGAGTTATAGAGTTGGATATAAATAATCTTTAACAAAAATTTGCTTTAAAATAAAATGTTTGAAAAACCGAAATTAAACTAAATTAATTAAGACTAACACTTTAGTTGAGGAAAAAGGAGAAGACATAAAAGTCACCAAAGTTTTGAGAGTTGTTTTTAGTCGTCATATTAATAACAATAACATTAATAATAATAATACTAATAGTACTAAATTTGCTTATATGCAAGCGCTTTATTAAGGTAACAGTTTATTGGTTTCTTGCTTATATCTCGAAAACAGTTACTCCTATCAATTTTTATCTTTTTATTAAAATTAAAGCTGATAAAATTTCCTACAAAATAGTTATTTGTATTTTTCTTGTAGGACCAAGCATAAGCGAGTTATAGAGATAGATATAAATAATATTTAACAAAAATTTGCTTTAAAATAAAATGTTTGAAATACTGAAATTAAACTAAATTAATTGTGTCTAACACTTTAGTATAGGAAAAAGGAGAAGACATAAAAGTCACCAAAGTCTTCAGAGTCGTTTTTAGTCGTCATATTAATAACAATAACATTAATAATAATAATACTAATAGTACTAAATTTGCTTATATGCAAGCGCTTTATTAAGGTAACAGTTTTTTGGTTTCTTGCTTATATCTCGAAAACAGTTACTCCTATCAATTTTTATCTGTTTACTAAAATTAAAGCTGATAAAATTTCCTACAAAATAGTTATTTGCATTTTTCATGTAGGACTAACCGTAAGCGAGATATAAGTTTGAAAATAATCAATATTTAAAAAAAAGTGCTTTAACAGAAAATGTCTTGTGATTTAAAATACACTTAATTTATTGGGTCCAATACATTATTAGAAGAAAAAGGAGGTGACTTAAAAGTCACAGAAGTCTTCAGAGTCGTTTTTAAATGCTGCATTTTCGTCTTCGTCTCAAACATTGAAAACTGAATTACATTTTTGTTTAGATACTGTAACAGTTTTCACTTTGGTTTTTTGCTTATATCTCGAAAACAATTATTCCTATCAATTTTTATCTTTCTTTCAAAATTAAAGCTGATAAAATTTCCTACAAAATAGTTATTTGCATTTTTCTTGTAGGACCAACCATAAGCGAGTTATAGAGTTGGATATAAATAATATTTAACAAAAACTTGCTTTAAAATAAAATGTTTGAAAAACTAAAAAATAAAATTTCCTACAAAATAGTAATTTGCATTTTTCATATAGGACTAACCATAAGCGAGATATAAGTTTAAAAATAATTAATATTTAAAAAAAAGTGCTTTAACAGAAAATGTCTTGTGATTTAAAATACACTTAATTTATTGGGTCCAATACTTTATTAGAAGAAAAAGGAGGTGACATAAAAGTCACCAAAGTCTTGAGAGTCGTTCTTAGTCGTCATATCAATAACAATAACATTAATAATAATAATACTAATAGTACTAAATTTGCTTATATGCAAGCGCTTTATTAAGGTAACAGTTTATTGGTTTCTTGCTTATATCTCGAAAACAGTTACTCCTATCAATTTTTATCTTTTTACTAAAATTAAAGCTGATAAAATTTCCTACAAAATAGTTATTTGTATTTTTCTTGTTGGACCAAGCATAAGCGAGTTATAGAGATAGATATAAATAATATTTAACAAAAATTTGCTTTAAAATAAAATGTTTGAAATACTGAAATTAAACTAAATTAATTGTGTCTAACACTTTAGTATAGGAAAAAGGAGAAGACATAAAAATCACCAAAGTCTTCAGAGTCGTTTTTAGTCGTCATATTAATAACAATAACATTAATAATAATAATACTAATAGTACTAAATTTGCTTATATGCAAGCGCTTTATTAAGGTAACAGTTTTTTGGTTTCTTGCATATATCTCGAAAACAGTTACTCCTATCAATTTTTATCTGTTTACTAAAATTAAAGCTGATAAAATTTCCTACAAAATAGTTATTTGCATTTTTCATGTAGGACTAACCATAAGCGAGATATAAGTTTGAAAATAATCAATATTTAAAAAAAAGTGCTTTAACAGAAAATGTCATGTGATTTAAAATACACTTAATTTATTGGGTCCAATACATTATTAGAAGAAAAAGGAGGTGACTTAAAAGTCACAGAAGTCTTCAGAGTCGTTTTTAAATGCTGCATTTTCGTCTTCGTCTCAAACATTGAAAACTGAATTACATTTTTGTTCAGTAACAGTTACAGTTTTCTTATTGGTTTTTTGCTTATATCTCGAAAACAGTTACTCCTATTAATTTTTATCTTTTTTTCAAAATTAAAGCTGATAAAATTTCCTACAAAATAGTTATTTGCATTTTTCTTGTAGCACCAACCATAAGCGAGTTATAGAGTTGGATATAAATAATATTTAACAAAAACTTGCTTTAAAATAAAATGTTTGAAAAACTAAAAAATAAAATTTCCTACAAAATAGTAATTTGCATTTTTTATGTAGGACTAACCATAAGCGAGATATAAGTTTAAAAATAATTAATATTTAAAAAAAAGTGTTTTACAGAAAATGTCTTGTGATTTAAAATACACTTAATTTATTGGGTTCAATACTTTATTAGAAAAAAAAGGAGGTGACATAAAAGTCACCAAAGTCTTGAGAGTCGTTCTTAGTCGTCATATCAATAACAATAACATTAATAATAATAATACTAATAGTACTAAATTTGCTTATATGCAAGCGCTTAATTAAGGTAACAGTTTCTTGCTTATATCTCAAAAACTTACATTTTTGTTCAGTAACTGTAACAGTTTTTACTTTGGTTTTTTGCTTATATCTCGAAAACAATTACTCCTATCAATTTTTATCTTTTTTTCAAAATTAAAGCTGATAAAATTTCCTACAAAATAGTTATTTGCATTTTTTTTGTAAGACCAACCATAAGCGAGTTATAGAGTTGGATATAAATAATCTTTAACAAAAATTTGCTTTAAAATATAATGTTTGAAAAACCGAAATTAAACTAAATTAATTGAGTCTAACACTTTAGTATAGGAAAAGGAGAAGACATAAAAGTCACCAAAGACTTCAGAGTCGTTTTTAGTCGTCATATTAATAACAATAACATTAATAATAATAATAATGCTGCATTTTCGTCTTCGTCTCAAATATTGAAAACTGAATTCCATTTTTGTTCAGTAACAGTTACAGTTTTCTTATTGGTTTCTTGCTTATATCTCGAAAACAGTTACTTCTATCAATTTTTATCTTTTTTTCAAAATTAAAGCTGATAACATTTCCTACAAAATAGTTATTTGCATTTTTTTGTAGGACCAACCATAAGCGAGTTATAGAGTTGGATATAAATAATCTTTAACAAAAATTTTCTTTAAAATAAAATGTTTGAAAAACTAAAATTAAACCAAATTAATTGTGTCTAACACTTTAGTAGAGGAAAAAGGAGAAGACATAAAAGTCACTAAAGTCTTCAGAGTCGTTTTTAGTCGTCATATTAATAACAATAACATTAATAATAATAATACTAATAGTACTAAATTTGCTTATATGCAAGCGCTTAATTAATGTAACAGTTTTTTGGTTTCTAGCTTATATCTCGAAAACAGTTACACCTATCAAATTTTATCTTTCTTTCAAAATTAAAGCTGATAAAATTTCCAACAAAGTAATTATTTGCATTTTTCTTGTAGGACCAAGCATAAGCGAGTTATAGAGATGAATATAAATAATTTTTAACAAAAATTTGCTTTAAAATAAAATGTTTGAAAAACTGAAATTAAACTAAATTAATTGTGTCTAACACTTTAGTGGAGGAAAAAGGAGAAGACATAAAAGTCTTTAAAGGTTTCAGAATCGTCTTTAGTCGTCATATTAATAACAATAACATTAATAAACTAATAGAACTAAATTTGCTTATATGCAAACGCTGCATTAAGGTAATAGTTTTTTGGTTTCTTGCTTATATCTCGAAAACAGTTACTCCTATCAATTTTTAACTTTTCACCAAAATTAAAGATGATAAAATTTCCTGCAAAATAGTTATTTGCATTTTTCATGTAGAACAAACCATAAGCGAGATATAAGTTTGAAAATAATTAATAATTAAAAAAAAAATGTGTTTTAACAGAAAATGTCTTGTGATTTAAAATACACTTAATTTATTGGGTCCAATACTTAATTAGAAGAAAAAGGAGGTGCAAATAACTATTTTGTTGGAAATTTTATTAGCTTTAATTGTGAAAGAAAGATAAAATTTGAAAGGAGTAACTGTTTTCGAGATATAAGCAAAAAACCAATAAGAAAACTGTAACTGTTACTGAACAAAAATGTAATTCAATTTTCAATGTTTGAGACGAAGACAAAAATGCAGCATTTAAAAACGACTCTGAAAACTTCAGTGACTTTTATGTCACCTCCTTTTTCTTCTAATAAAGTATTGGACCCAATAAATTAAGTGTATTATAAATCACAAAACATTTTCTGTTAAAACACTTTTTTTTAATTATTAATTACTTTCAAACTTATATCTCGCTTATGGTTAGTTCTACATGAAAAATGCAAATAACTATTTTGTAGGAAATTTTATCACCTTTAATTTTGGTGAAAAAGTAAAAATTGATAGGAGTAACTGTTTTCGAGATATAAGCAAAAAACAAAAAAACTGTTACTTTAATTAAGCGCTTGCATATAAGCAAATTTAGTACTACTAGTATTGTTATTATAAATGTTATTGTTATTAATATGACGACTAAAGACAACTCTAAGACTTTAGTGACTTTTATGTCTCCTCCTTTTTCCTCTACTAAAGTGTTAGACACAATTAATTTAGTTTAATTTCAGTTTTTCAAACATTTTATTTTAAAGCAAATTTTTGTTAAATATTAAAAACTATAAAATGGCTTAGATTGCCTAAAACACACATCACACATGATCTTTTGCATAGAAATGATAAAACGCTCATATAACACAAAATAAGCTTCATTTTTGCTTAGAAAACTAAGCTTACTTTTATTACTACTATTATTATTATTTTTATTATTATTATTATTATTATTATTACTATTATTATTATTATTATTATTATTATTATTATTATTATTATTAATATTATTATTATTAAAAACCGATTATAACTTTTGTATAGTAAATGTTTTTATACCAGTTTTAAAATGAGTTATTAATTTTAGACAATTTCTTGTCTAAAAACACAGATCACAGATGATCTCTTGCATAGAAATGAGAAAACGCTCAGATAACACAAAATAAGCATCATTTTTGCTTAGAAAAACTAAGCTTTAATTTAGAAAGAAATTCATTATTATAAGTATTATTATCATTATTATTATTATTATTATTATTATTATTATTATTATTATTATTATTTCTTTTATTACTATTATTATTATTATTATTATTATTATTATTAACTTTTGTATAGTAAATGTTTTTATACCAGTTTTAAAATGAGTTATTAATTTTAAACAATTTCTTGCCTAAAAACGCTCATATAACACACAAAATAAGCTTTATTTTTGCTTAGAAAACTAAGCTTACTTTTATTACTATTATTATTATTTTAATTATTATTATTATTGTTATTATTATTATTATTATTTTTATTATTATTATTATTATTGTTATTATTATTATTATTATTATTATTATTATTATTATTATTATTATTAAAAACCGATTATAACTTTTGTATAGTATTGTTTTTATACCAGTTTTAAAATGAGTGATTCATTTTAGCCAATTTCTTGCCTAAAAACTATAAAATGGCTTAGATTGCCTAAAAACACAGATCACACATGATCTTTTGCATAGAAATGAGAAAACGCTCATATAACACAAAATAAGCTTCATTTTTGCTTAGAAAACTAAGCTTACTTTTATTACTACTATTATTATTATATTTATTATTATTATTATTATTATTATTATTATTACTATTATTATTATTATTATTAATATTATTATTATTAAAAACCGATTATAACTTTTGTATAGTAAATGTTTTTATACCAGTTTTAAAATGAGTTATATTAATTTAGACAATTTATTGCCTAAAAACACAGATCACAGATGATCTCTTGCATAGAAATGAGAAAACGCTCAGATAACACAAAATAAGCATCATTTTTGCTTAGAAAAACTAAGCTTTAATTTAGAAAGAAATTCAATATTATAAGTATTATTATCATTATTATTATTATTATTATTATTATTATTATTATTACTATTATTATTATTATTTTTTATTACTATTATTATTATTATTATTATTATTATTAACTTTTGTATAGTAAATGTTTTTATACCAGTTTTAAAATGAGTTATTAATTTCAGACAATTTCTTGCCTAAAAACACAGATCACAGATGATTTCTTGCATAGAAATGAGAAAACGCTCATATAACACAAAAAGAGCTTCATGTTTGCTTAGAAAACTAAGCTTACTTTTATTACTATTATTATTTTTATTATTATTATTATTATTATTACTATTATTAGTATTATTATTTTTATTATTATTATTATTATTATTATTATTAATATTATTATTATTATTATTATTATTGTTATTATTATTATTATTATTAAAAACTTATATTAAACAGACAGAAAACGTCGTATTCTGACACAAAAAAACGAATTACGTTATAGACTTGACGAGAACGGCGTATCTCGGACTCTTATAGGACTCTTATAGGGTCAAAAAGTATCAGTTTGGATTAAAATAAATTATTTTTGTTGACTCTCAGTCTGAATTGTTCATCAGTTCAAACAAAAACGGCTTATTTTAGACGATCTTTTGCTTTGAACAAGAAAACTTACATCGAACAGACTAAAAACGTATTAATCTGGCATAAAAGAGCAATTTATTTATCACTTTAGATAAAGGCAGCTAATCCTATTCGTTTCATTGCTTAAAATAGACAAAATTGTTAATAAATCTAACAAAAACGCTGTATTCTAGCACAAAATACTAATTACATTATAGTTTCGACGAGAATAGCTTATTTGGAATGATTCTATGCTTCCAAACGAGTAAATTTTTATTAAACAGATGCCAAACATCATGTTTTGTCCTATAAAGACATTTTATATTGCAGTTTGTATTAAAGGCTCTTGCCTTTGGGATTCATTTTCAGTGGTTGATTCTTGGTGTTGATTGTTGAATTTGATATCTGGGTGCATGTGGTTGTTGTTGTTTCCTCTGGAAATTACTATTTTTGCGATTTCGGTAAGTTATTCTTGTTTAATTCGTTAATATCCGTCATTAGATACGCATAATTATATCTTATCGCGGCAGTATAAGATAGCGCTCGCCCCTCTATAGCAGCAGCAGCTGGTATCGCGGCGGCGCGGCGCAGTGAAAATTTAGTATTTATCGCTCTGTCGCAGAGTGAGCGTCTGGTGTCCAAATTTTGTCTACATTAATTTCATTAATTTCAGTTTAAATCACTAAATTTAATGGCTGAATTTAATTGCTGCCACTGTTTTAAAAGCGTAAGTCGTGATACACCTATCGTGGTGTGTGACGGCTGTTCGCTAAATATTCACTGTCGTTGCCTCAAAATAAGCGAAAATGAAATCGCCTTTATTTCTCAGTCTCGCTCTCCAAATATCAAACTGTTTTGTAATAGATGCAACGTAACTATCACAGCAATTTCAGAAATTAAAAAACTCGTAAATGACATAAAATCATCATTTGATGAGCGTCTTAGCAAACTCGAATCTCTTATTATTAATAACAATACGTCTCAAGCTATAAACCGCGAAGAAATTATCGCCGAATCTGTGGACAGGTCGGCTCGTGCGTGCAATGTTATTATGTACAATGTTAAACCTGTCGCTAATAAACAAGACGTGGATGTGGTAAATGATGTCCTCGAGGTCATTGATCCATCACTTGTGATTGGTCCGGAAAATGTTTTTCGCGTAGGAAAAACCGTCGGTGATAAACCTCGCTTATTAAAATTGCAATTTAAAACTCAACAAATGGCACGTCTATGCTTGAAGAAAAAATCGTCTTTGCTGCAGCACCCACAATTTGCTCACATTACTATTAGTGATGATAAAACCCCGGGTCAACTAAAGCATTTAAACAATTTGCGTGATGAATTAAAGCGAAGACTTGATGTTGGCGAAAAGGACTTGACAATTAAATACGTTAACCACGTACCAAAAATTATTTCACATCAAAAAAACTAAATATTTACCCTTGTTCAATGGCTCTTCTGTATACGAATATCGCATCTTTATCTTCAAAATTTAATGATTTGTTATTAGAAGTAACTGAATTTAGACCTTCTATTATCGCACTCACGGAAACTTGGCTTAATCCGTCTATCTCTGATGATGCTGTACACATTGAAAATTACTCTATTTACAGAGATGATCGCCTATCTCAAAAAGGTGGCGGTGTGTGTTTTTATGTAGATAAAATTAAAATTTCAAAATTTTTTAAAATTACTCAAATTTGCACATCTGTTAAACCTTATGATTCTCTATGGTTAAAATTTGAAGGAAATGAACAAACCTTTGTTATAGCATGTATTTACAGACCACCAACAGGAGCGTCTTTTAACAATCACGAAAATGATAAAAATCTATTTAATACCATACAATCAACTATTAATCAGTATCCTAACTTAATTATCATGGGAGATTTCAATTTTCCATGTATAGACTGGTCTGCTAAAAACACAACAGGTCAAACAATCATCGAAAAACAATTTTCTGAATTGCTCTTGGAGAATAATTTGTCACAAATAGTCACTGAACCTACACGATTTAGATCCCAACAACGTCCTTCATTACTTGATTTGGTAATTTTGTCTGACGTTAACCTTGTATCGTCTTTAAACGTTTCGAATCCTGTAGGTACATCTGATCATTCAAAAATCGAAATTGAGTTACAAATTATGATATATTCAGAGCCAAATGCAAGAATTAAAACAACATCAATTGTTGACTACACTCGCATAGACGAAAGTCTCTTGACTTACGACTGGAATGGTTTAGATTCACTAAATGCGGAAGAACAATGGAAACATTTTAAATCGATTTTACAAACTTGCATTACAACAAATTCCAGACTGTTTACAAACCGACTGAGAAAAGATAAACCGTGGATAAATCAACACATGCTTGACAAAATAAAATACAAAGCTAAATTATGGAAAAAATTTAAAAGGAAGCCTACTGAAGATAATTTTTCTGCTTATAAAAGATTTTCTAACCAACTAAAATCTGATTTACAAATAGCCAGGTGTAATTATGAAAATTCTATATTAAATAAACCAAAACTATTTTATTCCCATGTACGTAAATTTATCTCTAGTCGTGTGTCGGTCCCTTTAGTACGAAATGCTTCAGGTCTACTCTGCTCCGATCATACAGAAACTGCAAACACTTTAGCGGACAGTTTTGCTGCTACCTATAATTTAAACATTAATAATAATATACCGTCATTTATGCCTACAAGTACATTTAGTGGGTTGTCTTATATTAATTTTACTCCGGATCTGGTAAAAAGCCAACTCTGTGCCATTAAATTAAATACAGCTCCAGGTCCGGATCAGATACCTCCCAAACTCCTGAGAACTTGTGCTGCTTCGTTGTCGGGCCCACTTGCCAAAATGATGACAAAATCATTCTTACAAGGCACTTTGCCCTACGAGTGGTTGCAAGCAACAATCACGCCTTTGTACAAGTCAGGAGATAAACTTGATCCTGCTAACTATAGACCTGTAAGTCTCACGTCGACATGCTGTAAAATTATGGAAAAAGTTATAGTCAAGGAACTATTAACTTACATGAGAAAAAATAATTTAATACCTGAGCATCAGCACGGCTTTTTACCAGGTAGGTCAGTTGTCACAAATTTGCTATCCTGCACAAATCTATGGACAAAAATGTTAGACACTAACCAACCTGTAGACATAATTTACCTTGATTTTAGTAAAGCCTTTGATAAAGTCCCTCACAATCTCTTGTTAGCAAAACTGGAGTCCTATGGTGTAACAGGAAATTTGCTTGATTGGATCCGAGCGTTTCTATCAAATCGAAACTATTGTGTAAAAGTCTGTGGTAAATTTTCGTACTCTAAACCAGTATTAAGTGGGGTCCCACAGGGATCAGTTCTTGGACCAATTTTATTCTTGTTATATACAGCAGATTTATTGTTTTCACTGGACAGCTATTCAGCATATGCGGATGATATTAAGTTATTTGCTAACCCACTTGTCACGGACTTGCAAGACCAACTTAATTTAATCTTCCAATGGAGCGAGAAGTGGCAAATACCACTAAATATTGCAAAATGCTGTGTACTTCAGTGTGGCCACAACAACCCAAAGTACCTTTACCATATAAATGGCACACTCCTGAGTGTAAAAACCTCAACCAAAGATCTAGGGGTCATTGTAAATGATAAGTTAGGATGGTCAGAGCAATGTCTAGCATCAGTGGGTCGAGCGCGTAAAATGTTTTATTTGCTAAAGCATGTTTTTCCAAATCCTTCAGTCAGTTTTATTTCAAAGGTGTACATCACTTACATAAGGCCGCATTTGGAATTTGCCATTCCAGTCTGGAGACCTTATTTGTTAAAGGATATTGATTTGCTGGAAAGAACTCAGCACCTGGTAACTAGATGGACACACTGTTTAAGACAAGTTTCATATGAACAACGTCTTGAAATACTCAAAATACCAGATCTACGTGCTCGTCAAAACAGGGCAGATGCAATTCAAATTTTTCGGCTTACTCATGGTTTATTTCCTGGAGTAACACGCAATTTCTTGCAAATTCAATATCATGACAGACTTAGAGGTCATTCTTATAAGCTGAAAAAAGAACCATTTAAGACTACCGTTAGAAAGAATTATTTGACAAATCGTGCATTTGATATATGGAATGGCTTGCCTGATAACGTTGTTGCAGCTGTTACTGTTTCTTCCTTCAAGAATCAATATGACACATTACAATAATTAACATTAACCTTTATTAATTAACTAATTTAACTGTAGATTAAAATTGTATTTCATTTTTCATTATTCAATGGTGTTTTATTTAACACGAAACCGTATTTCTTGATATTTTGCTATAAAGGTGTTAACCTCAGCAAAGAATCTATGTTAATAATAATAATAATAAAAAAAATAATAATAAAACAAAATATTTTCGTTGATTCTTTGTTAGAAGCAGCAAACCTAACATTAAAGAATCTGAAAACTTTGTATTCGGACACAAACCACCGAATTTTGTATCAGTTTAGACAAAAACGGTTGATTTTCGACAATATTTTGCTTTGAACAAGAAAATTTATATCAAACTGACTAAAAACGTCTTATTTTAGCACAAAACAAAAGATTTGCGTTATAGTCTTGAAGCTGATTCATGACACAGTTTGGATAAAAACCAATTATTTTTGTTAATTCATTGTTACAAACAAGAAACCTTACATCAAAGAAACTGAAAACCCCTTATTTAGGCACGGAAATTCGAATTACGTTTCAGCCTTTGTTTTGAACACGAAAACTTACATTAAAAAGATTAAAAACGTCTTATTCTGGCTGAAAACTGCAAATTATATATTACTCTAGATAAAAGCAATTTATCCTGATTACTCCTTTACTTAGAATAGAGTAAACTTGTATAAAACTTAATGAAAACTTTAAATTTAGTCTCAAAGAAATAATTTACGTTATAGTTTGACCAGCACTGTATATTTCAAACGAATTTATGATTCGAAACTAATGAACTTTTATGGGGCAGATGCAAAACCACATATTACCATATAAAGCGTTGTTTTAAAGCAAAGTATTACCTTTTGCAACAAGAAATTTCACGTCAAAGAAACTGAAAACTTCGTATCCATGCATAAATAACGAACTACGTATCAGTTTAGGCAAATACAGCTTATTTTAAACGATTCATTGCTATAAACAAGAAAAATTTTATCAAGCATATTGAAAACGTCTTATTCTCGAAAATAAGAGCAAATTATGTATCAGTTTTGACAAAAGCGGATTACTCTGTTTGATTCTATGCTTAGAGTAGAGTAAACTACTATAAAACGTAATGAAAACTCTATATTCAAGCTCAAAAGAACAAATTACGTTATAGTTTTGGCAAAAAAAAATATTTCGGACGATTACATACTTCGAAGTAAGCAAACTTTAATTGAACAAGTGCAAAAGCTAATACTTTGCTTTAAAATAACGATTTATGTGGTAATATGGTATTTTGCATCTGTCCTATAAAAGTTTACTCGTTTCGCTCCATTGAATCATTCGAAATAAATTATTTTGACACAACAACAACGAAAATAATTTGTTTTTGTTTAAACTGTAACATAAGTCGCTTTTATAAAACGAACTAAGACGTTTGGCATCTGTTTATTGAAAGTTTTCTCGTTTGGGGGCATAAAATCGTTTGAAATTAACAGTTCTGGTCAAAACTATAACGTAAATTATTTCTTTGTATCACTTTAAAGATTTGCGTTATAGTCTTGACGAGAACTGTTAATTTCAAACGATTCTATGCTTTGAAACCAGTATACTTTCACTGAACAGAGGCAAAACGTCTGATTTCGCCTTTAAAAAACGATTTATGTCACAGTTTGGATTAAAACCAATGATTTTCGTTTATTCATTGTTACAAACAAGAAACCTTACATCAAAGAAACTGAAAACCTCTTATTCAGGCCCAGAAAATCAAATTACGTTTCAGTCTAGACACAAATTGCTTATTTTAGACGATTCTTTCTTTTGAACACGAAAACTTACATTAAAAAGATTAAAAACGTCTTATTCTGGCTCAAAACTGCAAATTATGTATTACTTTGGATAAAAGCAGTTTATCCTGATTACTCCTTTGCTTAGAATAGAGCAAACTTGTATAAAACTTAATGAAAACTTTAAATTTCGTCTCAAAGAAATAATTTACGTTATAGTTTTGACCAGAACTGATAATTTCAAACGATTTTATGCCCCCAAACGAGAAAACTTTCAATAAACAGATGCCAAACGTCTTAGTTCGTTTTATAAAAGCGATTTATGTTACAGTTTAAACAAAAACAAATTATTTTCGTTGTTGTTGTGTCAAAATAATTTCTTTCGAATGATTCAATGGAGCGAAACGAGTAAACTTTTATAGGACAGATGCAAAATACCATATTACCACATAAATCGTTATTTTAAAGCAAAGTATTAGCTTTTGCACTTATTCAATTAAAGTTTGCTTACTTCGAAGTATGTAATCGTCCGAAATATTTTTTTTTGCCAAAACTATAACGTAATTTGTTCTTTTGAGCTTGAATATAGAGTTTTAATTACGTTTTATAGTAGTTTACTCTACTCTAAGCATAGAATCAAACAGAGTAATCCGCTTTTGTTAAAACTGATACATAATTTGCTCTTATTTTCGAGAATAAGACGTTTTCAATATGCTTGATAAAATTTTTCTTGTTTATAGCAAGGAATCGTTTAAAATAAGCTGTATTTGCTTAAACTGATACGTAATTCGATATTTATGCATGGATACGAAGTTTTCAGTTTCTTTGACGTGAAATTTCTTGTTGCAAAAGGTAATACTTTGCTTTAAAACAACGCTTTATATGGTAATATGTGGTTTTGCATCTGCCCCATAAAAGTTCATTAGTTTCGAATCATAAATTCGTTTGAAATAAACAGTGCTGGTCAAAACTATAATGTAAATTATTTCTTTGAGACGAAATTTAAAGTTTTCATTAAGTTTTATACAAGTTTACTCTATTTTAAGTAAAGGAGTAATCAGGATAAATTGCTTTTATCTAGAGTAATATATAATTTGCAGTTTTCAGCCAGAATAAGACGTTTTTAATCTTTTTAATGTAAGTTTTCGTGTTCAAGACAAAAGATCGTCTAAAATAAGCAGTTTTTGTCCAGACTGAAACGTAATTCGAATTTCTGTGCCTGAATAAGGGGTTTTCAGTTTCTTTGATGTAAGGTTTCTTGTTTGTAACAATGAATTAACAAAAATATTTGGTTTTTATCCAAACTGTGGCATGAATCAGCTTTAAGACTATAACGCAAATCTTTTGTTTTGTGCTAAAATAAGACGTTTTTAGTCAGTTTGATATAAGTTTTCTTGTTCAAAGCAAAATATTGTCGAAAATCAACCGTTTTTGTCTAAACTGATACAAAATTCGGTGGTTTGTGTCCGAATACAAAGTTTTCAGATTCTTTAATGTTAGGTTTGCTGCTTCTAACAAAGAATCAACGAAAATATTTTGTTTTAATACAAACTGCAATATAAAATGTCTTCATAGGACAAAACATGATGTTTGGCATCTGTTTAATAAAAATTTACTCGTTTGGAAGCATAGAATCATTTCAAATAAGCTATTCTCGTCGAAACTATAATGTAATTAGTATTTTGTGCTAGAATACAGCGTTTTTGTTAGATTTATTAACAATTTTGTCTATTTTAAGCAATGAAACGAATAGGATTAGCTGCCTTTATCTAAAG
>NC_087394.1:17091211-17098711 GCF_031307605.1 Tribolium castaneum | reverse complement strand
TTTTCTCATTTCTATGCAAGAGATCATCTGTGATCTGTGTTGTTAGGCAAGAAATTGAATAAAATTAATAACTCATTTTAAAACTGGTATAAAAACATTTACTATACAAAAGTTAATAATAATAATAATAATAATAATAATAATAATAATAATAATGATAATAATACTTATAATAATGAATTTCTTTCTAAATTAAAGCTTAGTTTTTTTAAGCAAAAATGATGCTTATTTTGTGTTATCTGAGCGTTTTCTCATTTCTATGCAAGAGATCATCTGTGATCTGTGTTTTTAGGCAAGAAATTGTCTAAAATTAATAATTCATTTTAAAACTGTTATAAAAACATTTACTATACAAAAGTTATAATCGGTTATTAATAATAATAATATTAATAATAATAATTATAATAATAATAATAATAATAATAATAATAATAATAATAATAGTTATAATAATAATAATAATAATAATAAAAATAATAATAATAGTAGTAATAAAAGTAAGCTTAGTTTTCTAAGCAAAAATGAAGCTTATTTTGTGTTATATGAGCGTTTTATCATTTCTATGCAAAAGATCATGTGTGATGTGTGTTTTAGGCAATCTAAGCCATTTTATAGTTTTTAATATTTAACAAAAATTTGCTTTAAAATAAAATGTTTGAAAAACTGAAATTAAACTAAATTAATTGTGTCTAACACTTTAGTAGAGGAAAAATGAGGAGACATAAAAGTCACTAAAGTCTTAGAGTTGTCTTTAGTCGTCATATTAATAACAATAACATTTATAATAACAATACTAGTAGTGCTAAATTTGCTTATATGCAAGCGCTTAATTAAAGTAACAGTTTTTTTGTTTTTTGCTTATATCTCGAAAACAGTTACTCCTATCAATTTTTACTTTTTCACCAAAATTAAAGGTGATAAAATTTCCTACAAAATAGTTATTTGCATTTTTCATGTAGAACTAACCATAAGCGAGATATAAGTTTGAAAGTAATTAATAATTAAAAAAAAGTGTTTTAACAGAAAATGTCTTGTGATTTATAATACACTTAATTTATTGGGTCCAATACTTTATTAGAAGAAAAAGGAGGTGACATAAAAGTCACTGAAGTTTTCAGAGTCGTTTTTAAATGCTGCATTTTTGTCTTCGTCTCAAACATTGAAAACTGAATTACATTTTTGTTCAGTAACAGTTACAGTTTTCTTATTGGTTTTTTGCTTATATCTCGAAAACAGTTACTCCTATGAAATTTTATCTTTCTTTCACAATTAAAGCTAATAAAATTTCCAACAAAATAGTTATTTGCACCTCCTTTTTCTTCTAATTAAGTATTGGACCCAATAAATTAAGTGTATTTTAAATCACAAGACATTTTCTGTTAAAACACATTTTTTTTTTAATTATTAATTATTTTCAAACTTATATCTCGCTTATGGTTTGTTCTACATGAAAAATGCAAATAACTATTTTGCAGGAAATTTTATCATCTTTAATTTTGGTGAAAAGTTAAAAATTGATAGGAGTAACTGTTTTCGAGATATAAGCAAGAAACCAAAAAACTATTACCTTAATGCAGCGTTTGCATATATGCAAATTTAGTACTATTAGTTTATTAATGTTATTGTTATTAATATGACGACTAAAGACGATTCTGAAACCTTTAAAGACTTTTATGTCTTCTCCTTTTTCCTCCACTAAAGTGTTAGACACAATTAATTTAGTTTAATTTCAGTTTTTCAAACATTTTATTTTAAAGCAAATTTTTGTTAGAAATTATTTATATTCATCTCTATAACTCGCTTATGCTTGGTCCTACAAGAAAAATGCAAATAATTACTTTGTTGGAAATTTTATCAGCTTTAATTTTGAAAGAAAGATAAAATTTGATAGGTGTAACTGTTTTTGAGATATAAGCTAGAAACCAAAAAACTGTTACATTAATTAAGCGCTTGCATATAAGCAAATTTAGTACTATTAGTATTATTATTATTAATGTTATTGTTATTAATATGACGACTAAAAACGACTCTGAAGACTTTAGTGACTTTTATGTCTTCTCCTTTTTCCTCTACTAAAGTGTTAGACACAATTAATTTGGTTTAATTTTAGTTTTTCAAACATTTTATTTTAAAGAAAATTTTTGTTAAAGATTATTTATATCCAACTCTATAACTCGCTTATGGTTGGTCCTACAAAAAAATGCAAATAACTATTTTGTAGGAAATGTTATCAGCTTTAATTTTGAAAAAAAGATAAAAATTGATAGAAGTAACTGTTTTCGAGATATAAGCAAGAAACCAATAAGAAAACTGTAACTGTTACTGAACAAAAATGGAATTCAGTTTTCAATATTTGAGACGAAGACGAAAATGCAGCATTATTATTATTATTAATGTTATTGTTATTAATATGACGACTAAAAACGACTCTGAAGTCTTTGGTGACTTTTATGTCTTCTCCTTTTTCCTATACTAAAGTGTTAGACTCAATTAATTTATTTTAATTTCGGTTTTTCAAACATTATATTTTAAAGCAAATTTTTGTTAAAGATTATTTATATCCAACTCTATAACTCGCTTATGGTTGGTCTTACAAAAAAAATGCAAATAACTATTTGGTAGGAAATTTTATCAGCTTTAATTTTGAAAAAAAGATAAAAATTGATAGGAGTAATTGTTTTCGAGATATAAGCAAAAAACCAAAGTAAAAACTGTTACAGTTACTGAACAAAAATGTAAGTTTTCGAGATATAAGCAAGAAACTGTTACCTTAATTAAGCGCTTGCATATAAGCAAATTTAGTACTATTAGTATTATTATTATTAATGTTATTGTTATTGATATGACGACTAAGAACGACTCTCAAGACTTTGGTGACTTTTATGTCACCTCCTTTTTCTTCTAATAAAGTATTGGACCCAATAAATTAAGTGTATTTTAAATCACAAGACATTTTCTGTAAAACACTTTTTTTTAAATATTAATTATTTTTAAACTTATATCTCGCTTATGGTTAGTCCTACATGAAAAATGCAAATTACTATTTTGTAGGAAATTTTATTTTTTAGTTTTTCAAACATTTTATTTTAAAGCAAGTTTTTGTTAAATATTATTTATATCCAACTCTATAACTCGCTTATGGTTGGTCCTACAAGAAAAATGCAAATAACTATTTTGTAGGAAATTTTATCAGCTTTAATTTTGAAAAAAAGATAAAAATTAATAGGAGTAACTGTTTTCGAGATATAAGCAAAAAACCAATAAGAAAACTGTAACTGTTACTGAACAAAAATGTAATTCAGTTTTCAATGTTTGAGACGAAGACGAAAATGCAGCATTTAAAAACGACTCTGAAGACTTCTGTGACTTTTAAGTCACCTCCTTTTTCTTCTAATAATGTATTGGACCCAATAAATTAAGTGTATTTTAAATCACATGACATTTTCTGTTAAAGCACTTTTTTTTAAATATTGATTATTTTCAAACTTATATCTCGCTTATGGTTAGTCCTACATGAAAAATGCAAATAACTATTTTGTAGGAAATTTTATCAGCTTTAATTTTAGTAAACAGATAAAAATTGATAGGAGTAAAGAAACCAAAAAACTGTTACCTTAATAAAGCGCTTGCATATAAGCAAATTTAGTACTATTAGTATTATTATTATTAATGTTATTGTTATTAATATGACGACTAAAAACGACTCTGAAGACTTTGGTGACTTTTATGTCTTCTCCTTTTTCCTATACTAAAGTGTTAGACACAATTAATTTAGTTTAATTTCAGTATTTCAAACATTTTATTTTAAAGCAAATTTTTGTTAAATATTATTTATATCTATCTCTATAACTCGCTTATGCTTGGTCCTACAAGAAAAATACAAATAACTATTATGTAGGAAATTTTATCAGCTTTAATTTTAGTAAAAAGATAAAAATTGATAAGAGTAACTGTTTTCGAGATATAAGCAAGAAACCAATAAACTGTTACCTTAATAAAGCGCTTGCATATAAGCAAATTTAGTACTATTAGTATTATTATTATTAATGTTATTGTTATTGATATGACGACTAAGAACGACTCTCAAGACTTTGGTGACTTTTATGTCACCTCCTTTTTCTTCTAATAAAGTATTGGACCCAATAAATTAAGTGTATTTTAAATCACAAGATATTTTCTGTTAAAGCACTTTTTTTGTAAATATTAATTATTTTTAAACTTATATCTCGCTTATGGTTAGTCCTATATGAAAAATGCAAATTACTATTTTGTAGGAAATTTTATTTTTTAGTTTTTCAAACATTTTATTTTAAAGCAAGTTTTTGTTAAATATTATTTATATCCAACTCTATAACTCGCTTATGGTTGGTCCTACAAGAAAAATGCAAATAACTATTTTGTAGGAAATTTTATCAGCTTTAATTTTGAAAGAAAGATAAAAATTGATAGGAATAATTGTTTTCGAGATATAAGCAAAAAACCAAAGTGAAAACTGTTACAGTTACTAAACAAAAATGTAATTCAGTTTTCAATGTTTGAGACGAAGACGAAAATGCAGCATTCAAAAACGACTCTGAAGACTTCTGTGACTTTTAAGTCACCTCCTTTTTCTTCTAATAATGTATTGGACCCAATAAATTAAGTGTATTTTAAATCACATGACATTTTCTGTTAAAGCACTTTTTTTTAAATATTGATTATTTTCAAACTTTTATCTCGCTTATGGTTAGTCCTACATGAAAAATGCAAATAACTATTTTGTAGGAAATTTTATCAGCTTTAATTTTAGTAAACAGATAAAAATTGATAGGAGTAACTGTTTTCGAGATATAAGCAAGAAACCAAAAAACTGTTACCTTAATAAAGCGCTTGCATATAAGCAAATTTAGTACTATTAGTATTATTATTATTAATGTTATTGTTATTAATATGACGACTAAAAACGACTCTGAAGACTTTGGTGACTTTTATGTCTTCTCCTTTTTCCTATACTAAAGTGTTAGACACAATTAATTTAGTTTAATTTAGTCTTTAGTCGTCATATTAATAACAATAACATTAATAATAATACTAATAGTACTAAATTTGCTTACATGCAAACGCTTAATTAAGGTAACAGTTTTTTGGTTTCTTGCTTATATCTGGAAAACAGTTACTTATATCAATTTTAATCTTTTTACTAAAATTAAAGCTGATAAAATTTTCTACAAAATAGTTATTTGCATTTTTCATGTAAGACTAAGCATAAGCGAGATATAAGTTTAAAAATTATTAATTTTAAAAAAAAAGTGCTTTAACAGAAAATGTCTTGTGATTTAAAATACACTTAATTTATTAGGTCCAATACTATATTAGAAGAAAAAGGAGGTGACATAAAAGTCGCTGAAGTCTTCAGAGTCGTTTTTAAATGCTGCATTTTCGTCTTCGTCTCAAACATTGAAAACTGAATTACATTTTGTTCAGTAACTGTAACGGTTTTTACTTTGGTTTTTTGCTTATATCTCGAAAACAATTACTCCTATAAATTTTTATCTTTCTTTCAAAATTAAAGCTGATGAAATTTCCTACAAAATAGTTATTTGCATTTCTTTTGTAAGACCTACCATAAGCGAGTTATAGAGTTGGATATAAATAATTTTTAGCAAAAATTTGCTTTAAAATATAATGTTTGATAAACCGAAATTAAACTAAATTAATTGAGTCTAACACTTTAGTATAGGAAAAAGGAGAAGACATAAAAGTCACCAAAGACTTCAGAATCGTTTTTAGTCGTCATATTAATAACAATAACATTAATAATAATAATAATGCTGCATTTTCGTCTTCGTCTCAAACATTGAAAACTGAATTACATTTTTGTTCAGTAACAGTTACAGTTTTCTTATTGGTTTTTTGCTTATATCTCGAAAACAGTTACTCCTATTAATTTTTATCTTTCTTTTAAAATTAAAGCTGATAAAATTTCCTACAAAATAGTTATTTGCATTTTTTTGTAGGACCAACCATAAGCGAGTTATAGAGTTGGATATAAATAATCTTTAACAAAAATTTGCTTTAAAATAAAATGTTTGAAAAACCGATATGAAACTAAATTAATTGGGTCAAACACTTTAGTAGAGGAAAAATGAGAAGACATAAAAGTCACCAAAGTCTTCAGAGTTGTTTTTAGTACTAAATTTGCTTATATGCAAGCGCTTAATTAAGGTAACAGTTTTTTGGTCTCTTGCTTACATCTCGAAAACTGTTACTCCTATCAATTTTTATCTTTTTACTAAAATTAAAGCTGATAAAATTTCCTACAAAATAGTAATTTGCATTTTTCATGTAGGACTAACCATAAGCGAGAAATAAGTTTGAAAATAATTAATATTTAAAAAAAAAAGTGCTTTAACAGAAAATGTTTTGTGATTTAAAATACACTTAATTTATTAGGTCCAATACTTTATTAGAAGAAAAAGGAGGTGACATAAAAGTCGCTGAAGTCTTCAGAGTCGTTTTTAAATGCTGCATTTTCGTCTTCGTCTCAAACATTGAAAACTGAATTACATTTTTGTTCAGTAACAGTTACAGTTTTTTTATTGGTTTTTTGCTTATATCTCGAAAACAGTTACTCCTATCAATTTTTATCTTTTTTTCAAAATTAAAGCTGATAAAATTTCCTACAAAATAGTTATTTGCATTTTTCTTGTAAGACCAACCATAAGCGAGTTATAGAGTTAGATATAAATAATATTTAACAAATGTTATTGTTATTAATATGACGACTAAAGACGACTCTGAAACCTTTAATGACATTTATGTCTTCTCCTTTTATTATATTTATTTTTATTTATATAATTATTTTGTAGGAAATTTTATCAGCTTTAGTTACTGAACAAAAATGTAATTCAGTTTTCAATGTTTGAGAGGAAGACGAAAATGCAGCATTTAAAAACGACTCTGAAGACTTTAGTGACTTTTATGTCTCCTCCTTTTTCCTCTACTAAAGTGTTAGACACAATTAATTTAGTTTAATTTCAGTTTTTCAAACATTTTATTTTAAAGCAAATTTTTGTTAAATATTAAAAACTATAAAATGGTTTAGATTGCCTAAAAACACACATCACACATGATCTTTTGCATAGAAATGAGAAAACGCTCATGTAACACACAAAATAAGTTCCATTTTTCCTTATTAAAAGTATTATTATTATTATTATTACTTTTGTTACTATTACTATTATTATTATTATTATTATTATTGTTATTATTATTATTATTAACTTTTGTATAGTAAATGATTTTATACCAGTTTTAAAATGAGTTATTAATTTTAGACAATTTCTTGCCTAAAAACACAGATCACAGATGATTTCTTGCATAGAAATGAGAAAACACTCATATAACACACAAAATAAGCTTCATTTTTGCTTAGAAAACTAAGCTTACTTTTATTACTATTATTATTATTTTTATTATTATTATTATTATTATTATTATTATTATTAATATTATTATTAT
>NC_087394.1:16981211-17088711 GCF_031307605.1 Tribolium castaneum | reverse complement strand
ATAAAGCGTTGTTTTAAAGCAAAGTATTTCCTTTTGCAACAAGAAATTTCACGTCAAAGAAACTGAAAACTTCGTATTCATGCATAAATATCGAATTACGTATCAGTTTAAGCAAATACAGCTTATTTTAAACGATTCCTTGCTATAAAGAAGAAAAATTTTATCAAGCATATTGAAAACGTCTTATTCTCGAAAATAAGAGCAAATTATGTATCAGTTTTAACAAAAGCGGATTACTCTGTTTGATTCTATGCTTAGAGTAGAGTAAACTACTATAAAACGTAATGAAAACTCTATATTCAAGCTCAAAAGAACAAATTACGTTATAGTTTTGGCAAAAAAAAATATTTCGGACGATTACATACTTCGAAGTAAGCAAACTTTAATTGAACAAGTGCAAAAGCTAATACTTTGCTTTAAAATAACGATTTATGTGGTAATATGGTATTTTGCATCTGTCCTATAAAAGTTTACTCGTTTCGCTCCATTGAATCATTCGAAAGAAATTATTTTGACACAACAACAACGAAAATAATTTGTTTTTGTTTAAACTGTAACATAAATCGCTTTTATAAAACGAACTAAGACGTTTGGCATCTGTTTATTGAAAGTTTTCTCGTTTGGGGGCATAAAATCGTTTGAATTTATCAGTTCTGGTCAAAACTATAACGTAAATTATTTCTTTGTATCACTTTAAAGATTTGCGTTATAGTCTTGACGAGAACTGTTAATTTCAAACGATTCTATGCTTTGAAACCAGTATACTTTCACTGAACAGAGGCAAAACGTCTGATTTCGCCTTTAAAAAACGATGTATGTCACAGTTTGGATTAAAACCAATGATTTTCGTTTATTCATTGTTACAAACAAGAAACCTTACATCAAAGAATCTGAAAACCTCTTATTCAGGCCCAGAAAATCAAATTACGTTTCAGTCTAGACACAAATTGCTTATTTTAGACGATTCTTTCTTTTGAACACGAAAACTTACATTAAAAAGATTAAAAACGTCTTATTCTGGCTCAAAACTGCAAATTATGTATTACTTTGGATAAAAGCAGTTTATCCTGATTACTCCTTTGCTTAGAATAGAGCAAACTTGTATAAAACTTAATGAAAACTTTAAATTTCGTCTCAAAGAAATAATTTACGTTATAGTTTTGACCAGAACTGTTAATTTCAAACGATTTTATACCCCCAAACGAGAAAACTTTCACTAAACAAATGCCAAACGTCTTAGTTCGTTTTATAAAAGCGACTTATGTAACAGTTTAAACAAAAACAAATTATTTTCGCTGTTGTTGTGTTAAAATAATTTATTTCGAATGATTCAATGGAGCGAAACGAGTAAACTTTTATAGGACAGATGCAAAATACCATATTACCACATAAATCGTTATTTTAAAGCAAAGTATTAGCTTTTGCACTTGTTCAATTAATGTTTGCTTACTTCGAAGTATGTAATCGTCCGAAATATTTTTTTTTGCCAAAACTATAACGTAATTTGTTCTTTTGAGCTTGAATATAGAGTTATAATTACGTTTTATAGTAGTTTACTCTACTCTAAGCATAGAATCAAACAGAGTAATCCGCTTTTGTTAAAACTGATACATAATTTGCTCTTATTTTCGAGAATAAGACGTTTTCAATATGCTTGATAAAATTTTTCTTGTTTATAGCAAGGAATCGTTTAAAATAAGCTGTATTTGCTTAAACTGATACGTAATTCGATATTTATGCATGGATACGAAGTTTTCAGTTTCTTTGACGTGAAATTTCTTGTTGCAAAAGGTAATACTTTGCTTTAAAACAACGCTTTATATGGTAATATGTGGTTTTGCATCTGCCCCATAAAAGTTCATTAGTTTCGAATCATAAATTCGTTTGAAATAAACAGTGCTGGTCAAAACTATAATGTGAATTATTTCTTTGAGACGAAATTTAAAGTTTTCATTAAGTTTTATACAAGTTTACTCTATTCTAAGTAAAGGAGTAATCAGGATAAATTGCTTTTATCTAGAGTAATATATAATTTGCAGTTTTCAGCCAGAATAAGACATTTTTAATCTTTTTAATGTAAGTTTTCGTGTTCAAGACAAAAGATCGTCTAAAATAAGCAGTTTTTGTCCAGACTGAAACGTAATTCGAATTTCTGTGCCTGAATAAGGGGTTTTCAGTTTCTTTGATGTAAGGTTTCTTGTTTGTAACAATGAATTAACAAAAATATTTGGTTTTTATCCAAACTGTGGCATGAATCAGCTTTAAGACTATAACGCAAATCTTTTGTTTTGTGCTAAAATAAGACGTTTTTAGTCAGTTTGATATAAGTTTTCTTGTTCAAAGCAAAATATTGTCGAAAATCAACCGTTTTTGTCTAAACTGATACAAAATTCGGTGGTTTGTGTCCGAATACAAAGTTTTCAGATTCTTTAATGTTAGGTTTGCTGCTTCTAACAAAGAATCAACGAAAATATTTTGTTTTAATACAAACTGCAATATAAAATGTCTTCATAGGACAAAACATGATGTTTGGCATCTGTTTAATAAAAATTTACTCGTTTGGAAGCATAGAATCATTTCAAATAAGCTATTCTCGTCGAAACTATAATGTAATTAGTATTTTGTGCTAGAATACAGCGTTTTTGTTAGATTTATTAACAATTTTGTCTATTTTAAGCAATGAAACGAATAGGATTGCTGCCTTTATCTAAAGTGATACATACATTGCTCTTTTATGCCAGATTAATACGTTTTTAGTCTGTTCGATGTAAGTTTTCTTGTTCAAAGCAAAAGATCGTCTAAAATAAGCCGTTTTTGTTTGAACTGATGAACAATTCAGACTGAGAGTCAACAAAAATAATTTATTTTAATCCAAACTGATACTTTTTGACCCTATAAAAGTCCTATAAGAGTCCGAGATACGCCGTTCTCGTCAAGTCTATAACGTAATTCGTTTTTTTGTGTCAGAATACGACGTTTTCTGTCTGTTTAATATAAGTTTTTAATAATAATAATAATAATAATAACAATAATAATAATAATAATAATAATAATAATAATAATAATAATAATAATAATAATAAAAATAATTATACTAATAATAGTAATAATAATAATAATAATAATAATAAAAATAATAATAGTAATAAAAGTAAGCTTAGTTTTCTAAGCAAAAATGAAGCTTATTTTGTGTGTTATATGAGCGTTTTCTCATTTCTATGCAAGAGATCATCTGTGATCTGTGTTTTTAGGCAAGAAATTGTCTAAAATTTATAACTCATTTTAAAACTGGTATAAAAACATTTACAATACAAAAGTTAATAATAATAATAATAATAATAATAATAATAATATAATAATAATAATAATAATAATAAGAATAATAATAATGAATGAAGCTTATTTTGTGTGTTATATGAGCGTTTTCTCATTTCTATGCAAGAGATCATCTGTGATCTGTGTTGTTAGGCAAGAAATTGAATAAAATTAATAACTCATTTTAAAACTGGTATAAAAACATTTACTATACAAAAGTTAATAATAATAATAATAATAATAATAATAATAATAATTATAATAATAATAATAATAATAATAATAATAATAGTAATAAATAAAATAATAATAATAATAATAATAATAATAATAATAATAATAATAATAATAATAATAATAATAATAATAATAATAATGATAATAATACTTATAATAATGAATTTCTTTCTAAATTAAAGCTTAGTTTTTTTAAGCAAAAATGATGCTTATTTTGTGTTATCTGAGCGTTTTCTCATTTCTATGCAAGAGATCATCTGTGATCTGTGTTTTTAGGCAAGAAATTGTCTAAAACTAATAATTCATTTTAAAACTGTTATAAAAACATTTACTATACAAAAGTTATAATCGGTTATTAATAATAATAATAATAATAATAATAATTATAATAATAATAATAATAATAATAATAATAATAATAATAATAATAATAATAATAATAATAATAATAATAATAATAATAATAGTAGTAATAAAAGTAAGCTTAGTTTTCTAAGCAAAAATAAAGCTTATTTTGTGTTATATGAGCGTTTTCTCATTTCTATGCAAAAGATCATGTGTGATCAGTGTTTTTAGGCAATCTTAGCCATTTTATAGTTTTTAGGCAAGAAATTGGCTAAAATTAATCACTCATTTTAAAACTGGTATAAAAACAATACTATACAAAAGTTAAAATCGGTTTTTAATAATAATAATAATAATAATAATAATAATAATAATAATAATAATAATAATAATAATAATAATAATAATAATAACAATAATAATAATAAAAATAATAATAATAGTAATAAAAGTAAGCTTAGTTTTCTAAGCAAAAATGAAGCTTATTTTGTGTGTTATATGAGTGTTTTCTCATTTCTATGCAAGAAATCATCTGTGATCTGTGTTTTTAGGCAAGAAATTGTCTAAAATTAATAACTCATTTTAAAACTGGTATAAAATCATTTACTATACAAAAGTTAATAATAATAATAATAACAATAATAATAATAATAATAATAATAATAATAATAATAGTAACAAAAGTAATAATAATAATAATAATACTTTTAATAAGGAAAAATGGAGCTTATTTTGCGTGTTACATGAGCGTTTTCTCATTTCTATGCAAAAGATCATGTGTGATGTGTGTTTTTAGGCAATCTAAACCATTTTATAGTTTTTAATATTTAACAAAAATTTGCTTTAAAATAAAATGTTTGAAAAAGTGAAATTAAACTAAATTAATTGTGTCTAACACTTTAGTAGAGGAAAAAGGAGGAGACATAAAAGTCACTAAAGTCTTCAGAGTCGTTTTTAAATGCTGCATTTTCGTCTTCCTCTCAAACATTGAAAACTGAATTACATTTTTGTTCAGTAACTGTAACAGTTTTTACTTTGGTTCTTTGCTTATATCTCGAAAACAATTACTCCTATCAATTTTTATCTTTCTTTCAAAATTAAAGCTGATAAAATTTCCTACAAAATAGTTATTTGCATTTCTCATGTAGGACTAACCATAAGCGAGATATAAGTTTGAAAATAATTAATATTTAAAAAAAAAAGTGCTTTAACAGAAAATGTTTTGTGATTTAAAATACACTTAATTTATTAGGTCCAATACTTTATTAGAAGAAAAAGGAGGTGACATATAAGTCACTGAAGTCTTCAGAGTCGATTTTAAATGCTGCATTTTCGTCTTCGTCTCAAACATTGAAAACTGAATTACATTTTTGTTCAGTAACAGTTACAGTTTTCTTATTGGTTTTTTGCTTATATCTCGAAAACAGTTACTTCTATCAATTTTTATCTTTCTTTTAAAATTAAAGCTGATAAAATTTCCTACAAAATAGTTAATTGCATTTTTTATGTAAGACTAACCATAAGCGAGATATAAGTTTAAAAATTATTAATATTTAAAAAAAAAGTGCTTTAACAGAAAATGTCTTGTGATTTAAAATACACTTAATTTATTGGGTCCAATACTTTATTAGAAGAAAAAGGAGGTGACATAAAAGTCGCTGAAGTCTTCAGAGTCGTTTTTAAATGCTGCATTTTCGTCTTCGTCTCAAACATTGAAAATTGAATTACATTTTTGTTCAGTAACAGTTACAGTATTCTTATTGGTTTTTTGCTTATATCTCGAAAACAGTTACTCCTATCAATTGTTATCTTTCTTTCAAAATTAAAGCTGATAAAATTTCCTACAAAATAGTTATTTGCATTTCTTTGTAAGACCAACCATAAGCGAGTTATAGAGTTAGATATAAATAATATTTAACAAATGTTATTGTTATTAATATGACGACTAAAGACGACTCTGAAACCTTTAATGACATTTATGTCTTCTCCTTTTATTATATTTATTTTTATTTATATAATTATTTTGTAGGAAATTTTATCAGCTTTAATTTTAAAAGAAAGATAAAAATTGATAGGAGTAACTGTTTTCGAGATATAAGCAAAAAACCAATAAGAAAACTGTAACTGTTACTGAACAAAAATGTAATTCAATTTTCAATGTTTGAGACGAATTCGAAAATGCAGCATTTAAAATCGACTCTGAAGACTTCAGTGACTTATATGTCACCTCCTTTTTCTTCTAATAAAGTATTGGACCTAATAAATTAAGTGTATTTTAAATCACAAAACATTTTCTGTTAAAGCACTTTTTTTTTAAATATTAATTATTTTCAAACTTATATCTCGCTTATGGTTAGTCCTACATGAGAAATGCAAATAACTATTTTGTAGGAAATTTTATCAGCTTTAATTTTAGTAAAAAGATAAAAATTGATAAGAGTAACTGTTTTCGAGATATAAGCAAGAAACCAAAAAACTGTTACCTTAATTAAGCGATTGCATATAAGCAAATTTAGTACTATTAGTATTATTATTACTAATGTTATTGTTATTAATATGACGACTAAAGACGACTTTGAAACCTTTAGTGACATTTATGTCTTCTCCTTTTATTATATTTGTTTTTATTTATATAATTATTTTGTAGGAAATTTTATCAGCTTTAATTTTAAAAGAAAGATAAAAATTGATAGGAGTAACTGTTTTCGAGATATAAGCAAAAAACCAATAAGAAAACTGTAACTGTTACTGAACAAAAATGTAATTCAGTTTTCAATGTTTGAGAGGAAGACGAAAATGTAGCATTTAAAATCGACTCTGAAGACTTCAGTGACTTATATGTCACCTCCATTTTCTTCTAATAAAGTATTGGACCTAATAAATTAAGTGTATTTTAAATCACAAAACATTTTCTGTTAAAGCACTTTTTTTTTAAATATTAATAATTTTTAAACTTATATCTCGCTTATGCTTAGTCTTACATGAAAAATGCAAATAACTATTTTGTAGAAAATTTTATCAGCTTTAATTTTAGTAAAAAGATTAAAATTGATATAAGTAACTGTTTTCCAGATATAAGCAAGAAACCAAAAAACTGTTACCTTAATTAAGCGTTTGCATGTAAGCAAATTTAGTACTATTAGTATTATTATTAATGTTATTGTTATTAATATGACAACTAAAAACGACTCTGAAGACTTTGGTGACTTTTATGTCTTCTCCTTTTTCCTATACTAAAGTGTTAGACTCAATTAATTTAGTTTAATTTCGGTTTTTCAAACATTATATTTTAAAGCAAATTTTTGTTAAAGATTATTTATATCCAACTCTATAACTCGCTTATGGTTGGTCTTACAAAAGAAATGCAAATAACTATTTTGTAGGAAATTTTATCAGCTTTAATTTTGAAAGAAAGATAAAAATTGATAGGAATAATTGTTTTCGAGATATAAGCAAAAAACCAAAGTAAAAACTGTTACAGTTATTGAACAAAAATGTAAGTTTTCGAGATATAAGCAAGAAACTGTTACCTTAATTAAGCGCTTGCATATAAGCAAATTTAGTACTATTAGTATTATTATTATTAATGTTATTGTTATTGATATGACGACTAAGAACGACTCTCAAGACTTTGGTGACTTTTATGTCACCTCCTTTTTCTTCTAATAAAGTATTGGACCCAATAAATTAAGTGTATTTTAAATCACAAGACATTTTCTGTGAAAGCACTTTTTTTTTAAATATTAATTATTTTAAAACTTATATCTCGTTTATGGTTAGTCCTACATGAAAAATGCAAATTACTATTTTGTAGGAAATTTTATTTTTTAGTTTTTCAAACATTTTATTTTAAAGCAAGTTTTTGTTAAATATTATTTATATCCAACTCTATAACTCGCTTATGGTTGGTCCTACAAGAAAAATGCAAATAACTATTTTGTAGGAAATTTTATCAGCTTTAATTTTGAAAGAAAGATAAAAATTGATAGGAATAATTGTTTTCGAGATATAAGCAAAAAACCAAAGTGAAAACTGTTACAGTAACTAAACAAAAATGTAATTCAGTTTTCAATGTTTGAAACGAAGACGAAAATGCAGCATTTAAAAACGACTCTGAAGACTTCTGTGACTTTTAAGTCACCTCCTTTTTCTTCTAATAATGTATTGGACCCAATAAATTAAGTGTATTTTAAATCACAAGACATTTTCTGTTAAAGCACTTTTTTTTTAAATATTGATTATTTTCAAACTTATATCTTGCTTATGGTTAGTCCTACATGAAAAATGCAAATAAATATTTTGTAGGAAATTTTATCAGCTTTAATTTTAGTAAACAGATAAAAATTGATAGGAGTAACTGTTTTCGAGATATAAGCAAGAAACCAAAAAACTGTTACCTTAATAAAGCGCTTGCATATAAGCAAATTTAGTACTATTAGTATTATTATTATTAATGTTATTGTTATTAATATGACGACTAAAAACGACTCTGAAGACTTTGGTGACTTTTATGTCTTCTCCTTTTTCCTATACTAAAGTGTTAGTCTTAATTAATTTAGTTTAATTTCGGTTTTTCAAACATTTTATTTTAAAGCAAATTTTTGTTAAAGATTATTTATATCCAACTCTATAACTCGCTTATGGTTGGTCCTACAAAAAAAATGCCAATAACTATTTTGTAGGAAATTTTATCAGCTTTGATTTTGAAAGAAAGATAAAAATTGATAGGAGTAACTGTTTTCGAGATATAAGCAAAAAACCAATAAGAAAACTGTAACTGTTACTAAACAAAAATGTAATTCAGTATTCAATGTTTGAGACAAAGACGAAAATGCAGCATTTAAAATCGACTCTGAAGACTTCAGTGACTTTTATGTCACCTCCTTTTTCTTCTAATAAAGTATTGGACCCATTAAATTATGTGTATTTTAAATCACAAGACATTTTCTGTTAAAGCACTTTTTTTTTAAATATTAATTATTTTCAAACTTATATCTCGCTTATGGTTAGTCCTACATGAAAAATGCAAATTACTATTTTGTAGGAAATTTTATCAGCTTTAATTTTAGTAAAAAGATAAAAATTGATAGGAGTAACAGTTTTCGAGATATAAGCAAGAAACCAAAAAACTGTTACCTTAATTAAGCGCTTGCATATAAGCAAATTTAGTACTAAAAACAACTCTGAAGACTTTGGTGATTTTTATGTCTTTTCCTTTTTCCTCTACTAAAGTGTTAGACCCAATTAATTTAGTTTAATATCGGTTTTTCAAACATTTTATTTTAAAGCAAATTTTTGTTAAAGATTATTTATATCCAACTCTATAACTCGCTTATGGTTGGTCCTACAAAAAAATGGAAATAACTATTTTGTAGGAAATTTTATCAGCTTTAATTTTGAAAAAAAGATAAAAATTGATACGAGTAACTGTTTTCGAGATATAAGCAAGAAACCAAAAAACTGTTACCTTAATAAAGCGCTTGCATATAAGCAAATTTAGTACTATTAGTATTATTATTATTAATGTTATTGTTATTAATATGACGACTAAGGACGACTCTGAAACATTTAGTGACTTTTATGTCTTCTCCTTTTTCCTCTACTAAAGTGTTAGACACAATTAATTTAGTTTAATTCCGGTTTTTCAAGCATTTTATTTTAAAGCAAATTTTTGTTAAATATTATTTATATCCAACTCTATAACTCGTTTATGCTTGGTCCTACAAGAAAAATGTTAATAACTATTTTGTTGGAAATTTTATCAGCTTTAATTTTGAAAGAAAGATAAAATTTGATAGGAGTAACTGTTTTCGAGATATAAGCAAAAAACCAATAAGAAAACTGTAACTGTTACTGAACAAAAATGTAACTCAGTTTTCAATGTTTGAGACGAAGACAAAAATGTAGCATTTATTTAAGAGTCGTTTTTAATCGTCATATTAATAACAATAACATTAATAATAATAATACTAATAATACTAAATTTGCTTATATGCAAACGCTTAATTAAGGTAACAGTTTTTTGGTTTCTTGATTATATCTCGAAAACAGTTACTCCTATCAATTTTTATCTTTTTACTAAAATTAAAGCTGATAAAATTTCCTACACAATAGTTATTGGCATTTTTTTTGTAGGACCAACCATAAGCGAGTTATAGAGTTGGATATAAATAATATTTAACAAAAATTTTCTTTAAAATAAAATGCTTGAAAAACCGGAATTAAACTAAATTAATTGTGTCTAACACTTTAGTAGAGGAAAAAGGAAAAGACATAAAAGTCACTAAATGTTTCAGTGTCGTCTTTAGTCGTCCTATTAATAACAATAACATTAATAATAATAATACTAATATTACTAAATTTGCATATATGCAAGCGCTTAATTAAGGTAACAGTTTCTTGCTTATATCTCGAAAACAGTTACTCCTATCAAATTTTATCTTTCTTTCAAAATTAAAGCTGATAAAATTTCCAACAAAATAGTTATTAACATTTTTCTTGTAGGACCAAGCATAAACGAGTTATAGAGTTGGATATAAATAATATTTAACAAAAATTTGCTTTAAAATAAAATGCTTGAAAAACCGGAATTAAACTAAATTAATTGTGTCTAACACTTTAGTAGAGGAAAAAGGAGAAGACATAAAAGTCACCAAAGTCTTCAGAGTCGTTTTTAGTCGTCATATTAATAACAATAACATTAATTATAATAATACTAATAGTACTAAATTTGCTTATATGCAAGCGCTTAATTAAGGTAACAGTTTCTTGCTTATATCTCGAAAACAGTTACTCCTATCAATTTTTATCTTCTTACTAAAATTAAAGCTGATAAAATTTCCTACAAAATAGTTATTTGCATTTTTTATGTAGGACTAACCATAAGCGAGATAGAAGTTTGAAAATAATTAATATTTAAAAAAAAAGTGCTTTAACAGAAAATGTCTTGTGATTTAAAATACACTTAATTTAATGGGTCCAATACTTTATTAGAAGAAAAAGGAGGTGACATAAAAGTCACTGAAGTCTTCAGAGTCGTTTTTAAATGCTGCATTTTCGTCTTCGTCTCAAACATTGAAAACTGAATTACATTTTTGTTCAGTAACTGTAACAGTTTTCACTTTGGTTTTTTGCTTATATTTCGAAAACAATTACTCCTATCAATTTTTATCTCTCTTTCAAAATTAAAGCTGATAAAATTTCCTACAAAATAGTTATTTGCATTTTTCATGTAGGACTAACCATAAGCGAGATATAAGTTCGAAAATAATTATTATTTAAAAAAAAAGTGCTTTAACAGAAAATGTCTTGTGATTTAAAATACACTTAATTTATTGGGTCCAATACTTTATTAGAAGAAAAAGGAGGTGACATAAAAGTCACTGACGTCTTCAGAGTCGTTTTTAAATGCTGCACTTTTGTCTTCGTCTCAAACATTGAAAACTGAGTTACATTTTTGTTCAGTAACAGTTACAGTTTTCTTATTGGTTTTTTGCTTATATCTCGAAAACAGTTACTCCTATCAAATTTTACCTTTCTTTCAAAATTAAAGCTGATAAAATTTCCAACAAAATAGTTATTTACATTTTTCTTGTAGGACCAAGCATAAACGAGTTATAGAGTTGGATATAAATAATATTTAACAAAAATTTGCTTTAAAATAAAATGCTTAAAAAACCGGAATTAAACTAAATTAATTGTGTCTAACACTTTAGTAGAGGAAAAAGGAAAAGACATAAAAGTCACTAAATGTTTCAGAGTCGTCTTTAGTCGCCCTATTAATAACAATAACATTAATAATAATAATACTAATATTACTAAATTTGCTTATATGCAAGCGCTTAATTAAGGTAACAGTTTCTTGCTTATATCTCGAAAACAGTTACTCCTATCAATTTTTATCTTTTTACTAAAATTAAAGCTGATAAAATTTCCTACAAAATAGTTATTTGCATTTTTTATGTAGGACTAACCATAAGCGAGATAGAAGTTTGAAAATAATTAATATTTAAAAAAAAAGTGCTTTAACAGAAAATGTCTTGTGATTTAAAATACACTTAATTTAATGGGTCCAATACTTTATTAGAAGAAAAAGGAGGTGACATAAAAGTCACTGAAGTCTTCAGAGTCGTTTTTAAATGCTGCATTTTCGTCTTCGTCTCAAACATTGAAAACTGAATTACATTTTTGTTCAGTAACTGTAACAGTTTTCACTTTGGTTTTTTGCTTATATCTCGAAAACAATTACTCCTATCAATTTTTGTCTTTCTTTCAAAATCAAAGCTGATAAAATTTCCTACAAAATAGTTATTGGAATTTTTTTTGTAGGACCAACCATAAGCGAGTTATAGAGTTGGATATAAATAATCTTTAACAAAAATTTGCTTTAAAATAAAATGTTTGAAAAACCGAAATTAAACTAAATTAATTAAGACTAACACTTTAGTTGAGGAAAAAGGAGAAGACATAAAAGTCACCAAAGTTTTGAGAGTCGTTTTTAGTCGTCATATTAATAACAATAACATTAATAATAATAATACTAATAGTACTAAATTTGCTTATATGCAAGCGCTTTATTAAGGTAACAGTTTTTTGGTTTCTTGCTTATATCTCGAAAACAGTTACTCCTATCAATTTTTATCTTTTTACTAAAATTAAAGCTGATAAAATTTCCTACAAAATAGTTATTTGTATTTTTCTTGTAGGACCAAGCATAAGTGAGTTATAGAGATAGATATAAATAATATTTAACAAAAATTTGCTTTAAAATAAAATGTTTGAAATACTGAAATTAAACTAAATAAATTGTGTCTAACACTTTAGTATAGGAAAAAGGAGAAGACATAAAAGTCACCAAAGTCTTCAGAGTCGTTTTTAGTCGTCATATTAATAACAATAACATTAATTATAATAATACTAATAGTACTAAATTTGCTTATATGCAAGCGCTTTATTAAGGTAACTGTTTTTTGGTTTCTTGCTTATATCTCGAAAACAGTTACTCCTATCAATTTTTATATGTTTACTAAAATTAAAGCTGATAAAATTTCTTACAAAATAGTTATTTGCATTTTTCATGTAGGACTAACCATAAGCGAGATATAAGTTTGAAAATAATCAATATTTAAAAAAAAAGTGCTTTAACAGAAAATGTCTTGTGATTTAAAATACACTTAATTTATTGGGTCCAATACATTATTAGAAGAAAAAGAAGGTGACTTAAAAGTCACAGAAGTCTTCAGAGTCGTTTTTAAATGCTGCATTTTCGTCTTCGTCTCAAACATTGAAAACTGAATTACATTTTTGTTTAGTAACTGTAACAGTTTTCACTTTGGTTTTTTGCTTATATCTCGAAAACTATTATTCCTATCAATTTTTATCTTTCTTTCAAAATTAAAGCTGATAAAATTTCCTACAAAATAGTTATTTGCATTTTTCATGTAGGACTAACCATAAGCGAGATATAAGTTTGAAAATAATTAATATTAAAAAAAAAGTGCTTTAACAGAAAATGTCTTGTGATTTAAAATACACTTAATTTAATGGGTCCAATACTTTATTAGAAGAAAAAGGAGGTGACATAAAAGTCACTGAAGTCTTCAGAGTCGATTTTAAATGCTGCATTTTCGTCTTTGTCTCAAACATTGAATACTGAATTACATTTTTGTTTAGTAACAGTTACAGTTTTCTTATTGGTTTTTTGCTTATATCTCGAAAACAGTTACTCCTATCAATTTTTATCTTTCTTTCAAAATCAAAGCTGATAAAATTTCCTACAAAATAGTTATTGGCATTTTTTTTGTAGGACCAACCATAAGCGAGTTATAAAGTTGGATATAAATAATCTTTAACAAAAATTTGCTTTAAAATAAAATGTTTGAAAAACCGAAATTAAACTAAATTAATTAAGACTAACACTTTAGTTGAGGAAAAAGGAGAAGACATAAAAGTCACCAAAGTTTTGAGAGTTGTTTTTAGTCGTCATATTAATAACAATAACATTAATAATAATAATACTAATAGTACTAAATTTGCTTATAAGCAAGCGCTTTATTAAGGTAACAGTTTATTGGTTTCTTGCTTATATCTCGAAAACAGTTACTCCTATCAATTTTCATCTTTTTACTAAAATTAAAGCTGATAAAATTTCCTACAAAATAGTTATTTGCATTTTTCATGTAGGACTAACCATAAGCGATATATAAGTTTGAAAATAATCAATATTTAAAAAAAAGTGCTTTAACAGAAAATGTCATGTGATTTAAAATACACTTAATTTATTGGGTCCAATACATTATTAGAAGAAAAAGGAGGTGACTTAAAAGTCACAGAAGTCTTCAGAGTCGTTTTTAAATGCTGCATTTTCGTCTTCGTCTCAAACGTTGAAAACTGAATTACATTTTTGTTTAGTAACTGTAACAGTTTTCACTTTGGTTTTTTGCTTATATCTCGAAAACAATTATTCCTATCAATTTTTATCTTTCTTTCAAAATTAAAGCTGATAAAATTTCCTACAAAATAGTTATTTGCATTTTTCTTGAAGGACCAACCATAAGCGAGTTATAGAGTTGGATATAAATAATATTTAACAAAAACTTGCTTTAAAATAAAATGTTTGAAAAACTAAAAAATAAAATTTCCTACAAAATAGTAATTTGCATTTATCATATAGGACTAACCATAAGCGAGATATAAGTTTAAAAATAATTAATATTTAAAAAAAAAGTGCTTTAACAGAAAATGTCTTGTGATTTAAAATACACTTAATTTATTGGGTCCAATACTTTATTAGAAGAAAAAGGAGGTGACATAAAAGTCACCAAAGTCTTGAGAGTCGTTCTTAGTCGTCATATCAATAACAATAACATTAATAATAATAATACTAATAGTACTAAATTTGCTTATATGCAAGCGCTTAATTAAGGTAACAGTTTCTTGCTTATATCTCGAAAACTTACATTTTTGTTCAGTAACTGTAAGAGTTTTTACTTTGGTTTTTTGCTTATATTTCGAAAACAATTACTCCTATCAATTTTTATCTTTCTTTCAAAATTAAAGCTGATAAAATTTCCTACAAAATAGTTATTTGCATTTCTTTTGTAAGACCAACCATAAGCGAGTTATAGAGTTGGATATAAATAATCTTTAACAAAAATTTGCTTTAAAATATAATGTTTGAAAAACCGAAATTAAACTAAATTAATTGAGTCTAACACTTTAGTATAGGAAAAAGGAGAAGACATAAAAGTCACCAAAGTCTTCAGAGTCGTTTTTAGTCGTCATATTAATAACAATAACATCAATAATAATAATAATGCTGCATTTTCGTCTTCGTCTCAAACATTGAAAACTGAATTACATTTTTGTTCAGTAACAGTTACAGTTTTCTTATTGGTTTTTTGCTTATATCTCGAAAACAGTTACTCCTAACAATTTTTATCTTTATTTCAAAATTAAAGCTGATAAAATTTCCTACAAAATAGTTATTTGCATTTTTCTTGTAGGACCAACCATAAGCGAGTTATAGAGTTGGGTATAAATAATATTTAACAAAAACTTGCTTTAAAATAAAATGTTTGAAAAACTAAAATTAAACTAAATTAATTGTGTCTAACACTTTAGTAGAGGAAAAAGGAGAAGAGATAAAGGTCACTAAAGGTTTCAGAGTCGTCTTTAGTCGTCATATTAATAACAATAACATTAATAAAAATACTAATAGTACTAAATTTGCTTACATGCAAACGCTTAATTAAGGTAACAGTTTTTTGTTTTCTTGCTTATATCTGGAAAACAGTTACTTATATCAATTTTTATCTTTTTACTAAAATTAAAGGTGATAAAATTTTCTACAAAATAGTTATTTGCATTTTTCATGTAAGACTAAGCATAAGCGAGATATAAGTTTAAAAATGATTAATATTTAAAAAAAAAGTGCTTTAACTGAAAATGTCTTGTGATTTAAAATACACTTAATTTATTGGGTCCAATACTATATTAGAAGAAAAAGGAGGTGACATAAAAGTCGCTGAAGTCTTCAGAGTCGTTTTTAAATGCTGCATTTTCGTCTTCGTCTCAAACATTGAAAACTGAATTACATTTTTGTTCAGTAACTGTAACAGTTTTTACTTTGGTTTTTTGCTTATATCTCGAAAACAATTACTCCTATCAATTTTTATCTTTCTTTCAAAATTAAAGCTGATAAAATTTCCTACAAAATAGTTATTTGCATTTCTTTTGTAAGACCAACCATAAGCGAGTTATAGAGTTGGATATAAATAATCTTTAACAAAAATTTGCTTTAAAATATAATGTTTGGAAAACCGAAATTAAACTAAATTAATTGAGTCTAACACTTTAGTATAGGAAAAAGGAGAAGACATAAAAGTCACCAAAGACTTCAGAGTCGTTTTTAGTCGTCATATTAATAACAATAACATTAATAATAATAATAATGCTGCATTTTCGTCTTCGTCTCAAACATTGAAAACTGAATTACATTTTTGTTCAGTAACAGTTACAGTTTTCTTATTGGTTTCTTGCTTATATCTCGAAAACAGTTACTTCTATCAATTTTTATCTTTTTTTCAAAATTAAAGCTGATAACATTTCCTACAAAATAGTTATTTGCATTTTTTTGTAGGACCAACCATAAGCGAGTTATAGAGTTGGATATAAATAATCTTTAACAAAAATTTTTTTTAAAATAAAATGTTTAAAAAACTAAAATTAAACCAAATTAATTGTGTCTAACACTTTAGTAGAGGAAAAAGGAGAAGACATAAAGGTCACTAAAGTCTTCAGAGTCGTTTTTAGTCGTCATATTAATAACAATAACATTAATAATAATAATACTAATAGTACTAAATTTGCTTATATGCAAGCGCTTAATTAATGTAACAGTTTTTTGGTTTCTAGCTTATATCTCGAAAACAGTTACTCCTATCAATTTTTATTTGTTTACTAAAATTAAAGCTGATAAAATTTCCTACAAAATAGTTATTTGCATTTTTCATGTAGGACTAACCATAAGCGAGATATAAGTTTGAAAATAATTAATATTTAAAAAAAAAGTGCTTTAACAGAAAATGTCTTGTGATTTAAAATACACTTAATTTATTGGGTCCAATACTTTATTAGAAGAAAAAGGAGGTGACATAAAAGTCACTGACGTCTTCAGAGTCGTTTTTAAATGCTGCATTTTTGTCTTTGTCTCAAACATTGAAAACTGAGTTACATTTTTGTTCAGTAACAGTTACAGTTTTCTTATTGGTTTTTTGCTTATATCTCGAAAACAGTTACTCCTATCAAATTTTATCTTTCTTTCAAAATTAAAGCTGATAAAATTTCCAACCAAATAGTTATTAACATTTTTCTTGTAGGACCAAGCATAAACGAGTTATAGAGTTGGATATAAATAATATTTAACAAAAATTTGCTTTAAAATAAAATGCTTGAAAAACCGGAATTAAACTAAATTAATTGTGTCTAACACTTTAGTAGAGGAAAAAGGAGAAGACATAAAAGTTACAAAAGTCTTAGAGTTGTCTTTAGTCGTCATATTAATAACAATAACATTAATAATAATAATACTAATATTACTAAATTTGCTTATATGCAAGCGCTTAATTAAGGTAACAGTTTCTTGCTTATATCTCGAAAACAGTTACTCCTATCAATTTTTATCTTTTTACTAAAATTAAAGCTGATAAAATTTCCTACAAAATAGTTATTTGCATTTTTTATGTAGGACTAACCATAAGCGAGATAGAAGTTTGAAAATAATTAATATTTAAAAAAAAAGTGCTTTAACAGAAAATGTCTTGTGATTTAAAATACACTTAATTTATTGGGACCAATACTCTATTAGAAGAAAAAGGAGGTGACATAAAAGTCACTGAAGTCTTCAGAGTCGTTTTTAAATGCTGCATTTTCGTCTTCGTCTCAAACATTGAAAACTGAATTACATTTTTGTTCAGTAACTGTAACAGTTTTCACTTTGGTTTTTTGCTTATATCTCGAAAACAATTACTCCTATCAATTTTTATCTTTCTTTCAAAATTAAAGCTGATAAAATTTCCAACAAAATAGTTATTTGCATTTCTTTTGTAAGACCAACCATAAGCGAGTTATAGAGTTGGATATAAATAATCTTTAACAAAAATTTGCTTTAAAATAAAATGTTTGAAAAACCGAAATTAAACTAAATTAATTAAAACTAACACTTTAGTTGAGGAAAAAGGAGAAGACATAAAAGTCACCAAAGTCTTGAGAGTCGTTTTTAGTCGTCATATTAATAACAATAACATTAATAATAATAATACTAATAGTACTAAATTTGCTTATATGCAAGCGCTTTATTAAGGTAACAGTTTTTTGGTTTCTTGCTTATATCTCGAAAACAGTTACTCCTATCAATTTTTATCTTTTTACTAAAATTAAAGCTGATAAAAATTCCTACAAAATAGTTATTTGTATTTTTCTTGTAGGACCAAGCATAAGCGAGTTATAGAGATAGATATAAATAATATTTAACAAAAATTTGCTTTAAAATAAAATGTTTGAAATACTGAAATTAAACTAAATTAATTGTGTCTAACACTTTAGTATAGGAAAAAGGAGAAGACATAAAAGTCACCAAAGTCTTCAGAGTCGTTTTTAGTCGTCATATTAATAACAATAACATTAATAATAATAATACTAATAGTACTAAATTTGCTTATATGCAAGCGCTTTATTAAGGTAACAGTTTTTTGGTTTCTTGCTTATATCTCGAAAACAGTTACTCCTATCAATTTTTATCTGTTTACTAAAATTAAAGCTAATAAAATTTCCTACAAAATAGTTATTTGCATTTTTCATGTAGGACTAACCATAAGCGAGATGTAAGTTTGAAAATTATTAATATTTAAAAAAAAGTGCTTTAACAGAAAATGTCTTGTGATTTACTTAATCTTAATTTATTGGGTCCAATACTTTATTAGAAGAATAAGGAGGTGACATAAAAGTCGCTGAAGTCTTCAGAGTCGTATTTAAATGCTGCATTTTCGTCTTCGTCTCAAACATTGAAAACTTAATTACATTTTTGTTCAGTAACAGTTACAGTATTCTTATTGGTTTCTTGCTTATATCTCGAAAACAGTTACTCCTATCAATTTTTATCTTTTTACTAAAATTAAAGCTGATAAAATTTCCTACAAAATAGTAATTTGCATTTTTCATGTAGGACTAACCATAAGCGAGATATAAGTTTGAAAATAATTAATATTTAAAAAAAAGTGCTTTAACAGAAAATGTCTTGTGATTTAAAATACACTTAATTTAATGGGTCCAATACTTTATTAGAAGAAAAAGGAGGTGACATAAAAGTCACTGAAGTCTTCAGAGTCGATTTTAAATGCTGCATTTTCGTCTTTGTCTCAAACATTGAAAACTGAATTACATTTTTGTTTAGTAACAGTTACAGTTTTCTTATTGGTTTTTTGCTTATATCTCGAAAACAGTTACTCCTATCAATTTTTATCTTTCTTTCAAAATCAAAGCTGATAAAATTTCCTACAAAATAGTTATTGGCATTTTTTTTGTAGGACTAACCATAAGCGAGTTATAGAGTTGGATATAAATAATCTTTAACAAAAATTTGCTTTAAAATAAAATGTTTAAAAACCGAAATTAAACTAAATTAATTAAAACTAACACTTTAGTTGAGGAAAAAGGAGAAGACATAAAAGTCACCAAAGTCTTGAGAGTCGTTTTTAGTCGTCATATTAATAACAATAACATTAATAATAATAATACTAATAGTACTAAATTTGCTTATATGCAAGCGCTTTATTAAGGTAACATTTTTTGGTTTCTTGCTTATATCTCGAAAACAGTTACTCCTATCAATTTTTATCTTTTTACTAAAATTAAAGCTGATAAAAATTTCTACAAAATAGTTATTTGTATTTTTCTTGTAGGACCAAGCATAAGCGAGTTATAGAGATAGATATAAATAATATTTAACAAAAATTTGCTTTAAAATAAAATGTTTGAAATACTGAAATTAAACTAAATTAATTGTGTCTAACACTTTAGTATAGGAAAAAGGAGAAGACATAAATGTCACCAAAGTCTTCAGAGTCGTTTTTAGTCGTCATATTAATAACAATAACATTAATAATAATAATACTAATAGTACTAAATTTGCTTATATGCAAGCGCTTTATTAAGGTAACAGTTTTTTGGTTTCTTGCTTATATCTCGAAAACAGTTACTCCTATCAATTTTTATTTGTTTACTAAAATTAAAGCTGATAAAATTTCCTACAAAATAGTTATTTGCATTTTTCATGTAGGATTAACCATAAGCGAGATATAAGTTTGAAAATAATTAATATTTAAAAAAAAAGTGCTTTAACAGAAAATGTCTTGTGATTTAAAATACACTTAATTTATTGGGTCCAATACTTTATTAGAAGAAAAAGGAGGTGACATAAAAGTCACTGACGTCTTCAGAGTCGTTTTTAAATGCTGCATTTTTGTCTTTGTCTCAAACATTGAAAACTGAGTTACATTTTTGTTCAGTAACAGTTACAGTTTTCTTATTGGTTTTTTGCTTATATCTCGAAAACAGTTACTCCTATCAAATTTTATCTTTCTTTCAATATTAAAGCTGATAAAATTTCCAACCAAATAGATATTAACATTTTTCTTGTAGGACCAAGCATAAACGAGTTATAGAGTTGGATATAAATAATATTTAACAAAAATTTGCTTTAAAATAAAATGCTTGAAAAACCGGAATTAAACTAAATTAATTGTGTCTAACACTTTAGTAGAGGAAAAAGGAGAAGACATAAAAGTTACAAAAGTCTTAGAGTTGTCTTTAGTCGTCATATTAATAACAATAACATTAATAATAATAATACTAATATTACTAAATTTGCTTATATGCAAGCGCTTAATTAAGGTAACAGTTTCTTGCTTATATCTCGAAAACAGTTACTCCTATCAATTTTTATCTTTTTACTAAAATTAAAGCTGATAAAATTTCCTACAAAATAGTTATTTGCATTTTTTATGTAGGACTAACCATAAGCGAGATAGAAGTTTGAAAATAATTAATATTTAAAAAAAAAGTGCTTTAACAGAAAATGTCTTGTGATTTAAAATACACTTAATTTATTGGGACCAATACTCTATTAGAAGAAAAAGGAGGTGACATAAAAGTCACTGAAGTCTTCAGAGTCGTTTTTAAATGCTGCATTTTTGTCTTCGTCTCAAACATTGAAAACTGAATTACATTTTTGTTCAGTAACTGTAACAGTTTTCACTTTGGTTTTTTGCTTATATCTCGAAAACAATCACTCCTATCAATTTTTATCTTTCTTTCAAAATTAAAGCTGATAAAATTTCCAACAAAATAGTTATTTGCATTTCTTTTGTAAGACCAACCATAAGCGAGTTATAGAGTTGGATATAAATAATCTTTAACAAAAATTTGCTTTAAAATAAAATGTTTGAAAAACCGAAATTAAACTAAATTAATTAAAACTAACACTTTAGTTGAGGAAAAAGGAGAAGACATAAAAGTCACCAAAGTCTTGAGAGTCGTTTTTAGTCGTCATATTAATAACAATAACATTAATAATAATAATACTAATAGTACTAAATTTGCTTATATGCAAGCGCTTTATTAAGGTAACAGTTTTTTGGTTTCTTGCTTATATCTCGAAAACAGTTACTCCTATCAATTTTTATCTTTTTACTAAAATTAAAGCTGATAAAAATTCCTACAAAATAGTTATTTGTATTTTTCTTGTAGGACCAAGCAAAAGCGAGTTATAGAGATAGATATAAATAATATTTAACAAAAATTTGCTTTAAAATAAAATGTTTGAAATACTGAAATTAAACTAAATTAATTGTGTCTAACACTTTAGTATAGGAAAAAGGAGAAGACATAAAAGTCACCAAAGTCTTCAGAGTCGTTTTTAGTCGTCATATTAATAACAATAACATTAATAATAATAATACTAATAGTACTAAATTTGCTTATATGCAAGCGCTTTATTAAGGTAACAGTTTTTTGGTTTCTTGCTTATATCTCGAAAACAGTTACTCCTATCAATTTTTATCTGTTTACTAAAATTAAAGCTAATAAAATTTCCTACAAAATAGTTATTTGCATTTTTTATGTAGGACTAACCATAAGCGAGATGTAAGTTTGAAAATTATTAATATTTAAAAAAAAGTGCTTTAACAGAAAATGTCTTGTGATTTAAAATACACTTAATTTATTGGGTCCAATATATTATTAGAAGAATAAGGAGGTGACATAAAAGTCGCTGAAGTTTTCAGAGTCGTTTTTAAATGCTGCATTTTCGTCTTCGTCTCAAACATTGAAAACTGAATTACATTTTTGTTAAGTAACTGTAACAGTTTTTACTTTGGTTTTTTGCTTATATCTCGAAAACAATTACTACTATCAATTTTTATCTTTCTTTCAAAATTAAAGCTGATAAAATTTCCTACAAAATAGTTATTTGCATTTTTTATGTAGGACTAACCATAAGCGAGATATAAGTTTGAAAATAATTAATATTTAAAAAAAAAGTGCTTTAACAGAAAATGTCTTGTGATTTAAAATACACTTAATTTAATGGGTCCAATACATTATTTGAAGAAAAAGGAGGTGACATAAAAGTCACTGAAGTCTTCAGAGTCGATTTTAAATGCTGCATTTTCGTCTTTGTCTCAAACATTAAATACTGAATTACATTTTTGTTTAGTAACAGTTACAGTTTTCTTATTGGTTTTTTGCTTATATCTCGAAAACAGTTATTCCTATCAATTTTTATCTTTCTTTCAAAATCAAAGCTGATAAAATTTCCTACAAAATAGTTATTGGCATTTTTTTGTAGGACCAACCATAAGCGAGTTATAGAGTTGGATATAAATAATCTTTAACAAAAATTTGCTTTAAAATAAAATGTTTGAAAAACTGATATTAAAATTTATTATTATTATTATTATTTATATTATTATTATTATTATTATTATTATTATTATTATTATTATTATTATTATTATTAACTTTTGTATAGTAAATGTTTTTATACCAGTTTTAAAATGAGTTATTAATTTTAGACAATTTCTTGCCTAAAAACACAGATCACAGATGATTTCTTGCATAGAAATGAGAAAACGCTCATATAACACACAAAATAAGCTTCATTTTTGCTTAGAAAACTAAGCTTACTTTTATTACTATTATTATTTTTATTATTATTATTATTATTATTATTATTATTATTGTTATTATTATTATTATTATTATTATTATTATTGTTATTGTTATTGTTATTATTATTATTATTATTAAAAACTTATATTAAACAGACAGAAAACGTCGTATTCTGACACATAAAAACGAATTACGTTATAGACTTGACGAGAACGGCGTATCTCGGACTCTTATAGGACTCTTATAGGGTCAAAAAGTATCAGTTTGGATTAAAACAAATTACTTTTGTTGACTCTCAGTCTGAATTGTTCATCAGTTCAAACAAAAACGGCTTATTTTAGACGATCTTTTGCTTTGAACAAGAAAACTTACATCGAATATACTAAAAACGTATTAATCTGGCATAAAAGAGCAATTTATGTATCACTTTGGATAAAGACAGCTAATCCTTTTCGTTTCATTGCCTAAAATAGACAATTGTTAAAAAATCTAACAAAAACGCTGTATTCTAGCACAAAATACTAATTACATTATAGTTTCGACGAGAATACCTTATTTGGAATGATTCTATGCTTCCAAACGAGCTAAAGTGTTAGACTCAATTAATTTAGTTTAATTTCGGTTTTTCAAACATTATATTTTAAAGCAAATTTTTGTTAAAGATTATTTATATCCAACTCTATAACTCGCTTATGGTTGGTCTTACAAAAGAAATGCAAATAACTATTTTGTAGGAAATTTTATCAGCTTTAATTTTGAAAGAAAGATAAAAATTGATAGGAGTAATTGTTTTCGAGATATAAGCAAAAAACCAAAGTAAAAACTGTTACAGTTATTGAACAAAAATGTAAGTTTTCGAGATATAAGCAAGAAACTGTTACCTTAATTAAGCGCTTGCATATAAGCAAATTTAGTACTATTAGTATTATTATTATTAATGTTATTGTTATTGATATGACGACTAAGAACGACTCTCAAGACTTTGGTGACTTTTATGTCACCTCCTTTTTCTTCTAATAAAGTATTGGACCCAATAAATTAAGTGTATTTTAAATCACAAGACATTTTCTGTTAAAGCACTTTTTTTTTAAATATTAATTATTTTTAAACTTATATCTCGCTTATGGTTAGTCCTACATGAAAAATGCAAATTACTATTTTGTAGGAAATTTTATTTTTTAGTTTTTCAAACATTTTATTTTAAAGCAAGTTTTTGTTAAATATTATTTATATCCAACTCTATAACTCGCTTATGGTTGGTCCTACAAGAAAAATGCAAATAACTATTTTGTAGGAAATTTTATCAACTTTAATTTTGAAAGAAAGATAAAAATTGATAGGAATAATTGTTTTCGAGATATAAGCAAAAATCCAAAGTGAAAACTGTTACAGTAACTAAACAAAAATGTAATTCAGTTTTCAATGTTTGAGACGAAGACGAAAATGCAGCATTTAAAAACGACTCTGAAGACTTTTGTGACTTTTAAGTCACCTCCTTTTTCTTCTAATAATGTATTGGACCCAATAAATTAAGTGTATTTTAAATCACAAGACATTTTCTGTTAAAGCACTTTTTTTTAAATATTGATTATTTTCAAACTTATATCTCGCTTATGGTTAGTCCTACATGAAAAATGCAAATAACTATTTTGTAGGAAATTTTATCAGCTTTAATTTTAGTAAACAAATAAAAATTGATAGGAGTAACTGTTTTCGAGATATAAGCAAGAAACCAAAAAACTGTTACCTTAATAAAGCGCTTGCATATAAGCAAATTTAGTACTATTAGTATTATTATTATTAATGTTATTGTTATTGATATGACGACTAAGAACGACTCTCAAGACTTTGGTGACTTTTATGTCACCTCCTTTTTCTTCTAATAAAGTATTGGACCCAATAAATTAAGTGTATTTTAAATCACAAGACATTTTCTGTTAAAGCACTTTTTTTGTAAATATTAATTATTTTTAAACTTATATCTCGCTTATGGTTAGTCCTATATGAAAAATGCAAATTACTATTTTGTAGGAAATTTTATTTTTTAGTTTTTCAAACATTTTATTTTAAAGCAAGTTTTTTTTAAAGATTATTTATATCCAACTCTATAACTCGCTTATGGTTGGTCCTACAAAAAAAATGCCAATAACTATTTTGTAGGAAATTTTATCAGCTTTGATTTTGAAAGAAAGATAAAAATTGATAGGAGTAACTGTTTTCGAGATATAAGCAAAAAACCAATAAGAAAACTGTAACTGTTACTAAACAAAAATGTAATTCAGTTTTCAATGTTTGAGACGAAGACGAAAATGCAGCATTTAAAAACGACTCTGAAGACTTCTGTGACTTTTAAGTCACCTCCTTTTTCTTCTAATAATGTATTGGACCCAATAAATTAAGTGTATTTTAAATCACAAGACATTTTCTGTTAAAGCACTTTTTTTTTAAATATTGATTATTTTCAAACTTATATCTCGCTTAAGGTTAGTCCTACATGAAAAATGCAAATAACTATTTTGTAAGAAATTTTATCAGCTTTAATTTTAGTAAACAGATAAAAATTGATAGGAGTAACTGTTTTCGAGATATAAGCAAGAAACCAAAAAACTGTTACCTTAATAAAGCGCTTGCATATAAGCAAATTTAGTACTATTAGTATTATTATTATTAATGTTATTGTTATTAATATGACGACTAAAAACGACTCTGAAGACTTTGGTGACTTTTATGTCTTCTCCTTTTTCCTATACTAAAGTGTTAGACACAATTAATTTAGTTTAATTTCAGTATTTCAAACATTTTATTTTAAAGCAAATTTTTGTTAAAGATTATTTATATCCAACTCTATAACTCGCTTATGGTTGGTCCTACAAAAAAAATGCCAATAACTATTTTGTAGGAAATTTTATCAGCTTTGATTTTGAAAAAAAGACAAAAATTGATAGGAGTAATTGTTTTCGAGATATAAGCAAAAAACCAAAGTAAAAACTGTTACAGTTACTGAACAAAAATGTAATTCAGTTTTCAATGTTTGAGACGAAGACGAAAATGCAGCATTTAAAAACGACTCTGAAGACTTCAGTGACTTTTATGTCACCTCCTTTTTCTTCTAATAAAGTATTGGACCCATTAAATTAAGTGTATTATAAATCACAAGACATTTTCTGTTAAAGCACTTTTTTTTTAAATATTAATTATTTTCAAACTTATATCTCGCTTATGGTTAGTCCTACATGAAAAATGCAAATAACTATTTTGTAGGAAATTTTATCAGCTTTAATTTTGAAAGAGAGATAAAAATTGATAGGAGTAATTGTTTTCGAGATATAAGCAAAAAACCAAAGTAAAAACTGTTACAGTTACTGAACAAAAATGTAATTCAGTTTTCAATGTTTGAGACGAAGACGAAAATGCAGCATTTAAAAACGACTCTGAAGACTTCAGCGACTTTTATGTCACCTCCTTTTTCTTCTAATAAAGTATTGGACCCAATAAATTAAGTGTATTTTAAATCACAAGTCATTTTCTGTTAAAGCACTTTTTTTTTAAATATTAATAATTTTTAAACTTATATCTCGCTTATGGGTAGTCTTACATGAAAAATGCAAATAACTATTTTGTAGAAAATTTTATCGGCTTTAATTTTAGTAATAAGATAAAAATTGATATAAGTAACTGTTTTCCAGATATAAGCAAGAAACCAAAAAACTGTTACCCTAATTAAGCGTTTGCATGTAAGCAAATTTAGTACTATTAGTATTATTATTAATGTTATTGTTATTAATATGACGACAAAAGACGACTCTGAAACCTTTAGTGACCTTTATGTCTTCTCCTTTTTCCTCTACTAAAGTGTTAGACACAATTAATTTAGTTTTTGGTGATTTTTATGTCTTCTCCTTTTTCCTCTACTAAAGTGTTAGACCCAATTAATTTAGTTTAATATCAGTTTTTCAAACATTTTATTTTAAAGCAAATTTTTGTTAATGATTATTTATATCCAACTCTATAACTCGCTTATGATTGGATATAAAAGGGAGGTGACATAAAAGTCACCAAAGTCTTGAGAGTCGTTCTTAGTCGTCATATCAATAACAATAACATTAATAATAATAATAATACTAATAGTACTAAATTTGCTTATATGCAAGCGCTTAATTAAGGTAACAGTTTCTTGCTTATATCTCGAAAACTTACATTTTTGTTCAGTAACTGTAACAGTTTTTACTTTGGTTTTTTGCTTATATCTCGAAAACAATTACTCCTATCAATTTTTATCTTTCTTTCAAAATTAAAGCTGATAAAATTTCCTACAAAATAGTTATTTGCATGTCTTTTGTAAGACCAACCATAAGCGAGTTATAGAGTTGGATATAAATAATCTTTAACAAAAATTTGCTTTAAAATATAATGTTTGAAAAACCGAAATTAAATTGAGTCTAACACTTTAGTATAGGAAAAAGGAGAAGACATAAAATTCACCAAAGTCTTCAAAGTCGTTTTTAGTCGTCATATTAATAACAATAACATTAATAATAATAATAATGCTGCATTTTCGTCTTCGTCTCAAACATTGAAAACTGAATTACATTTTTGTTCAGTAACAGTTACAGTTTTCTTATTGGTTTTTTGCTTATATCTCGAGAACAGTTACTCCTATCAATTTTTATCTTTCTTTCAAAATTAAAGCTGATAAAATTTTCTACAAAATAGTTATTTGCATTTTTCTTGTAGGACCAACCATAAGCGAGTTATAGAGTTGGATATAAATAATATTTAACAAAAACTTGCTTTAAAATAAAATGTTTGAAAAACTAAAATTAAACTAAATTAATTGTGTCTAACACTTTAGTAGAGGAAAAAGGAGAAGACATAAAGGTCACTAAAGGTTTCAGAGTCGTCTTTTGTCGTCATATTAATAACACTAACATTAATAATAATACTAATAGTACTAAATTTGCTTACATGCAAACGCTTAATTAGGGTAACAGTTTTTTGGTTTCTTGCTTATATCTGGAAAACAGTTACTTATATCAATTTTTATCTTTTTACTAAAATTAAAGCCGATAAAATTTTCTACAAAATAGTTATTTGCATTTTTCATGTAAGACTAACCATAAGCGAGATATAAGTTTAAAAATTATTAATATTTAAAAAAAAGTGCTTTAACAGAAAATGTCTTGTGATTTAAAATACACTTAATTTATTGGGTCCAATACTTTATTAGAAGAAAAAGGAGGTGACATAAAAGTCGCTGAAGTCTTCAGAGTCGTTTTTAAATGCTGCATTTTCGTCTTCGTCTCAAACATTGAAAACTGAATTACATTTTTGTTCAGTAACTGTAACAGTTTTTACTTTGGTTTTTTGCTTATATCTCGAAAACAATTACTCCTATCAATTTTTATCTCTCTTTCAAAATTAAAGCTGATAAAATTTCCTACAAAATAGTTATTTGCATTTTTCATGTAGGACTAACCATAAGCGAGATATAAGTTTGAAAATAATTAATATTTAAAAAAAAAGTGCTTTAACAGAAAATGTCTTGTGATTTAAAATACACTTAATTTAATGGGTCCAATACTTTATTAGAAGGAAAAGGAGGTGACATAAAAGTCACTGAAGTCTTCAGAGTCGTTTTTAAATGCTGCATTTTCGTCTTCGTCTCAAACATTGAAAACTGAATTACATTTTTGTTCAGTAACTGTAACAGTTTTTACTTTGGTTTTTTGCTTATATCTCGAAAACAATTACTCCTATCAATTTTTGTCTTTTTTTCAAAATCAAAGATGATAAAATTTCCTACAAAATAGTTATTGGCATTTTCTTTGTAGGACCAACCATAAGCGAGTTATAGAGTTGGATATAAATAATCTTTAACAAAAATTTGCTTTAAAATAAAATGTTTGAAATACTGAAATTAAACTAAATTAATTGTGTCTAACACTTTAGTATAGGAAAAAGGAGAAGACATAAAAGTCACCAAAGTCTTCAGAGTCGTTTTTAGTCGTCATATTAATAACAATAACATTAATAATAATAATACTAATAGTACTAAATTTGCTTATATGCAAGCGCTTTATTAAGGTAACAGTTTTTTGGTTTCTTGCTTATATCTCGAAAACAGTTACTCCTATCAATTTTTATCTGTTTACTAAAATTAAAGCTGATAAAATTTCTTACAAAATAGTTATTTGCATTTTTCATGTAGGACTAACCTTAAGCGAGATATAAGTTTGAAAATAATCAATATTTAAAAAAAAGTGCTTTAACAGAAAATGTCTTGTGATTTAAAATACACTTAATTTATTGGGTCCAATACATTATTAGAAGAAAAAGGAGGTGACTTAAAAGTCACAGAAGTCTTCAGAGTCGTTTTTAAATGCTGCATTTTCGTCTTCGTCTCAAACATTGAAAACTGAATTACATTTTTGTTTAGTAACTGTAACAGTTTTCACTTTGGTTTTTTGCTTATATCTCGAAAACTATTATTTCTATCAATTTTTATCTTTCTTTCAAAATTAAAGCTGATAAAATTTCCTACAAAATAGTTAATTGCATTTTTCATGTAGGACTAACCATAAGCGAGATATAAGTTTGAAAATAATTAATATTAAAAAAAAGTGCTTTAACAGAAAATGTCTTGTGATTTAAAATACACTTAATTTAATGGGTCCAATACTTTATTAGAAGAAAAAGGAGGTGACATAAAAGTCACTGAAGTCTTCAGAGTCGATTTTAAATGCTGCATTTTCGTCTTTGTCTCAAACATTGAATACTGAATTACATTTTTGTTTAGTAACAGTTACAGTTTTCTTATTGGTTTTTTGCTTATATCTCGAAAACAGTTACTCCTATCAATTTTTATTTTTCTTTCAAAATCAAAGCTGATAAAATTTCCTACAAAATAGTTATTGGCATTTTTTTTGTAGGACCAACCATAAGCGAGTTATAGAGTTGGATATAAATAATTTTTAACAAAAATTTGCTTTAAAATAAAATGTTTGAAAGACCGAAATTAAACTAAATTAATTAAGACTAACACTTTAGTTGAGGAAAAAGGAAAAGACATAAAAGTCACCAAAGTTTTGAGAGTTGTTTTTAGTCGTCATATTAATAACAATAACATTAATAATAATAATACTAATAGTACTAAATTTGCTTATATGCAAGCGCTTTATTAAGGTAACAGTTTATTGGTTTCTTGCTTATATCTCGAAAACAGTTACTCCTATCAATTTTTATCTTTTTACTAAAATTAAAGCTGATAAAATTTCCTACAAAATAGTTATTTGCATTTTTCTTGTAGGACCAACCATAAGCTAGTTATAGAGTTGGATATAAATAATATTTAACAAAAACTTGCTTTAAAATAAAATGTTTGAAAAACTAAAAAATAAAATTTCCTACAAAATAGTAATTTGCATTTTTCATATAGGACTAACCATAAGCGAGATATAAGTTTAAAAATAATTAATATTTAAAAAAAAAGTGCTTTAACAGAAAATGTCTTGTGATTTAAAATACACTTAATTTATTGGGTCCAATACTTTATTAGAAGAAAAAGGAGGTGACATAAAAGTCACCAAAGTCTTGAGAGTCGTTCTTAGTCGTCATATCAATAACAATAACATTAATAATAATAATACTAATAGTACTAAATTTGCTTATATGCAAGCGCTTTATTAAGGTAACAGTTTATTGGTTTCTTGCTTATATCTCGAAAACAGTTACTCCTATCAATTTTTATCTTTTTACTAAAATTAAAGCTGATAAAATTTCCTACAAAATAGTTATTTGTATTTTTCTTGTAGGACCAAGCATAAGCGAGTTATAGAGATAGATATAAATAATATTTAACAAAAATTTGCTTTAAAATAAAATGTTTGAAATACTGAAATTAAACTAAATTAATTGTGTCTAACACTTTAGTATAGGAAAAAGGAGAAGACATAAAAGTCACCAAAGTCTTTAGAGTCGTTTTTAGTCGTCATATTAATAACAATAACATTAATAATAATAATACTAATAGTACTAAATTTGCTTATATGCAAGCGCTTTATTAAGGTAACAGTTTTTTGGTTTCTTGCTTATATCTCGAAAACAGATACTCCTATCAATTTTTATCTGTTTACTAAAATTAAAGCTGATAAAATTTCCTACAAAATAGTTATTTGCATTTTTCATGTAGGACTAACCATAAGCGAGATATAAGTTTGAAAATAATCAATATTTAAAAAAAAGTGCTTTAACAGAAAATGTCATGTGATTTAAAATACACTTAATTTATTGGGTCCAATACATTATTAGAAGAAAAAGGAGGTGACTTAAAAGTCACAGAAGTCTTCAAAGTCGTTTTTGAATGCTGCATTTTCGTCTTCGTCTCAAACATTGAAAACTGAATTACATTTTTGTTTAGTAACTGTAACAGTTTTCACTTTGGTTTTTTGCTTATATCTCGAAAACAATTATTCCTATTAATTTTTATCTTTCTTTCAAAATTAAAGCTGATAAAATTTCCTACAAAATAGTTATTTGCATTTTTCTTGTAGGACCAACCATAAGCGAGTTATAGAGTTGGATATAAATAATATTTAACAAAAACTTGCTTTAAAATAAAATGTTTGAAAAACTAAAAAATAAAATTTCCTACAAAATAGTAATTTGCATTTTTCATATAGGACTAACCATAAGCGAGATATAAGTTTAAAAATAATTAATATTTACAAAAAAAGTGCTTTAACAGAAAATGTCTTGTGATTTAAAATACACTTAATTTATTGGGTCCAATACTTTATTAGAAGAAAAAGGAGGTGACATAAAAGTCACCAAAGTCTTGAGAGTCGTTCTTAGTCGTCATATCAATAACAATTACATTAATAATAATAATACTAATAGTACTAAATTTGCTTATATGCAAGCGCTTTATTAAGGTAACAGTTTATTGGTTTCTTGCTTATATCTCGAAAACAGTTACTCCTATCAATTTTTGTCTTTTTACTAAAATTAAAGCTGATAAAATTTCCTACAAAATAGTTATTTGTATTTTTCTTGTAGGACCAAGCATAAGCGAGTTATAGAGATAGATATAAATAATATTTAACAAAAATTTGCTTTAAAATAAAATGTTTGAAATACTGAAATTAAACTAAATTAATTGTGTCTAACACTTTAGTATAGGAAAAAGGAAAAGACATAAAAGTCACCAAAGTCTTCAGAGTCGTTTTTAGTCGTCATATTAATAACAATAACATTAATAATAATAATACTAATAGTACTAAATTTGCTTATATGCAAGCGCTTTATTAAGGTAACAGTTTTTTGGTTTCTTGCTTATATCTCGAAAACAGTTACTCCTATCAATTTTTATCTTTTTACTAAAATTAAAGCTGATAAAATTTCCTACAAAATAGTTATTTGCATTTTTCATGTAGGACTAACCATAAGCGAGATATAAGTTTGAAAATAATCAATATTTAATAAAAAGTGCTTTAACAGAAAATGTCATGTGATTTAAAATACACTTAATTTATTGGGTCCAATACATTATTAGAAGAAAAAGGAGGTGACTTAAAAGTCACAGAAGTCTTCAAAGTCGTTTTTGAATGCTGCATTTTCGTCTTCGTCTCAAACATTGAAAACTGAATTACATTTTTGTTTAGTAACTGTAACAGTTTTCACTTTGGTTTTTTGCTTATATCTCGAAAACAATTATTCCTATTAATTTTTATCTTTCTTTCAAAATTAAAGCTGATAAAATTTCCTACAAAATAGTTATTTGCATTTTTCTTGTAGGACCAACCATAAGCGAGTTATAGAGTTGGATATAAATAATATTTAACAAAAACTTGCTTTAAAATAAAATGTTTGAAAAACTAAAAAATAAAATTTCCTACAAAATAGTAATTTGCATTTTTCATATAGGACTAACCATAAGCGAGATATAAGTTTAAAAATAATTAATATTTACAAAAAAAGTGCTTTAACAGAAAATGTCTTGTGATTTAAAATACACTTAATTTATTGGGTCCAATACTTTATTAGAAGAAAAAGGAGGTGACATAAAAGTCACCAAAGTCTTGAGAGTCGTTCTTAGTCGTCATATCAATAACAATTACATTAATAATAATAATACTAATAGTACTAAATTTGCTTATATGCAAGCGCTTTATTAAGGTAACAGTTTATTGGTTTCTTGCTTATATCTCGAAAACAGTTACTCCTATCAATTTTTATCTTTTTACTAAAATTAAAGCTGATAAAATTTCCTACAAAATAGTTATTTGTATTTTTCTTGTAGGACCAAGCATAAGCGAGTTATAGAGATAGATATAAATAATATTTAACAAAAATTTGCTTTAAAATAAAATGTTTGAAATACTGAAATTAAACTAAATTAATTGTGTCTAACACTTTAGTATAGGAAAAAGGAGAAGACATAAAAGTCACCAAAGTCTTCAGAGTCGTTTTTAGTCGTCATATTAATAACAATAACATTAATAATAATAATACTAATAGTACTAAATTTGCTTATATGCAAGCGCTTTATTAAGGTAACAGTTTTTTGGTTTCTTGCTTATATCTCGAAAACAGTTACTTCTATCAATTTTTATCTGTTTACTAAAATTAAAGCTGATAAAATTTCCTACAAAATAGTTATTTGCATTTTTTATGTAGGACTAACCATAAGCGAGATATAAGTTTGAAAATAATCAATATTTAAAAAAAAGTGCTTTAACAGAAAATGTCATGTGATTTAAAATACACTTAATTTATTGGGTCCAATACATTATTAGAAGAAAAAGGAGGTGACTTAAAAATCACAGAAGTCTTCAGAGTCGTTTTTAAATGCTGCATTTTCGTCTTCGTCTCAAACATTAAAAACTGAATTACATTTTTGTTCAGTAACAGTTACAGTTTTCTTATTGGTTTTTTGCATATATCTCGAAAACGGTTACTCCTATTAATTTTTAACTTTTTTTCAAAATTAAAGCTGATAAAATTTCCTACAAAATAGTTATTTGCATTTTTCTTGTAGGACCAACCATAAGCGAGTTATAGAGTTGGATATAAATAATATTTAACAAAAACTTGCTTTAAAATAAAATGTTTGAAAAACTAAAAAATAAAATTTCCTACAAAATAGTAATTTGCATTTTTCATGTAGGACTAACCATAAGCGAGATATAAGTTTAAAAATAATTAATATTTAAAAAAAAGTGTTTTACAGAAAATGTCTTGTGATTTAAAATACACTTAATTTATTGGGTCCAATACTTTATTAGAAGAAAAAGGAGGTGACATAAAAGTCACCAAAGTCTTGAGAGTCGTTCTTAGTCGTCATATCAATAACAATAACATTAATAATAATAATACTAATAGTACTAAATTTGCTTATATGCAAGCGCTTAATTAAGGTAACAGTTTCTTGCTTATATCTCAAAAACTTACATTTTTGTTCAGTAACTGTAACAGTTTTTACTTTGGTTTTTTGCTTATATCTCGAAAACAATTACTCCTATCAATTTTTATCTTTTTTTCAAAATTAAAGCTGATAAAATTTCCTACAAAATAGTTATTTGCATTTTTTTTGTAAGACCAACCATAAGCGAGTTATAGAGTTGGATATAAATAATCTTTAACAAAAATTTGCTTTAAAATATAATGTTTGAAAAACCGAAATTAAACTAAATTAATTGAGTCTAACACTTTAGTATAGGAAAAAGGAGAAGACATAAAAGTCACCAAAGACTTCAGAGTCGTTTTTAGTCGTCATATTAATAACAATAACATTAATAATAATAATAATGCTGCATTTTCGTCTTCGTCTCAAATATTGAAAACTGAATTCCATTTTTGTTCAGTAACAGTTACAGTTTTCTTATTGGTTTCTTGCTTATATCTCGAAAACAGTTACTTCTATCAATTTTTATCTTTTTTTCAAAATTAAAGCTGATAACATTTCCTACAAAATAGTTATTTGCATTTTTTTGTAGGACCAACCATACGCGAGTTATAGAGTTGGATATAAATAATCTTTAACAAAAATTTTCTTTAAAATAAAATGTTTGAAAAACTAAAATTAAACCAAATTAATTGTGTCTAACACTTTAGTAGAGGAAAAAGGAGAAGACATAAAAGTCACTAAAGTCTTCAGAGTCGTTTTTAGTCGTCATATTAATAACAATAACATTAATAATAATAATACTAATAGTACTAAATTTGCTTATTTGCAAGCGCTTAATTAATGTAACAGTTTTTTGGTTTCTAGCTTATATCTCGAAAACAGTTACAAGTATCAAATTTTATCTTTCTTTCAAAAGTAAAGCTGATAAAATTTCCAACAAAGTAATTATTTGCATTTTTCTTGTAGGACCAAGCATAAGCGAGTTATAGAGATGAATATAAATAATTTTTAACAAAAATTTGCTTTAAAATAAAATGTTTAAAAAACTGAAATTAAACTAAATTAATTGTGTCTAACACTTTAGTGGAGGAAAAAGGAGAAGACATAAAAGTCTTTAAAGGTTTCAGAATCGTCTTTAGTCGTCATATTAATAACAATAACATTAATAAACTAATAGTACTAAATTTGCTTATATGCAAACGCTGCATTAAGGTAATAGTTTTTTGGTTTCTTGCATATATCTCGAAAACAGTTACTCCTATCAATTTTTAACTTTTCACCAAAATTAAAGATGATAAAATTTCCTGCAAAATAGTTATTTGCATTTTTCATGTAGAACAAACCATAAGCGAGATATAAGTTTGAAAATAATTAATAATTAAAATTAATAATTAAAAAAAAAAAAAATGTGTTTTAACAGAAAATGTCTTGTGATTTAAAATACACTTAATTTATTGGGTCCAATACTTAATTAGAAGAAAAAGGAGGTGCAAATAACTATTTTGTTGGAAATTTTATTAGCTTTAATTGTGAAAGAAAGATAAAATTTGATAGGAGTAACTGTTTTCGAGATATAAGCAAAAAACCAATAAGAAAACTGTAACTGTTACTGAACAAAAATGTAATTCAGTTTTCAATGTTTGAGACGAAGACAAAAATGCAGCATTTAAAAACGACTCTGAAAACTTCAGTGACTTTTATGTCACCTCCTTTTTCTTCTAATAAAGTATTGGACCCAATAAATTAAGTTTATTATAAATCACAAGACATTTTCTGTTAAAACACTTTTTTTTAATTATTAATTACTTTCAAACTTATATCTCGCTTATGGTTAGTTCTACATGAAAAATGCAAATAACTATTTTGTAGGAAATTTTATCACCTTTAATTTTGGTGAAAAAGTAAAAATTGATAGGAGTAACTGTTTTCGAGATATAAGCAAAAAACAAAAAAACTGTTACTTTAATTAAGCGCTTGCATATAAGCAAATTTAGTACTACTAGTATTGTTATTATAAATGTTATTGTTATTAATATGACGACTAAAGACAACTCTAAGACTTTAGTGACTTTTATGTCTCCTCCTTTTTCCTCTACTAAAGTGTTAGACACAATTAATTTAGTTTAATTTCAGTTTTTCAAACATTTTATTTTAAAGCAAATTTTTGTTAAATATTAAAAACTATAAAATGGCTTAGATTGCCTAAAACACACATCACACATAATCTTTTGCATAGAAATGATAAAACGCTCATATAACACAAAATAAGCTTCATTTTTGCTTAGAAAACTAAGCTTACTTTTATTACTACTATTATTATTATTTTTATTATTATTATTATTATTATTATTACTATTATTATTATTATTATTATTATTATTATTATTAATATTATTATTATTAAAAACCGATTATAACTTTTGTATAGTAAATGTTTTTATACCAGTTTTAAAATGAGTTATTAATTTTAGACAATTTCTTGTCTAAAAACACAGATCACAGATGATCTCTTGCATAGAAATGAGAAAACGCTCAGATAACACAAAATAAGCATCATTTTTGCTTAGAAAAACTAAGCTTTAATTTAGAAAGAAATTCATTATTATAAGTATTATTATCATTATTATTATTATTATTATTATTATTATTATTATTATTATTATTACTTCTTTTATTACTATTATTATTATTATTATTATTATTATTATTATTATTATTATTAACTTTTGTATAGTAAATGTTTTTATACCAGTTTTAAAATGAGTTATTAATTTTAAACAATTTCTTGCCTAAAAACGCTCATATAACACACAAATAAGCTTTATTTTTGCTTAGAAAAGTAAGCTTACTTTTATTACTATTATTATTATTTTAATTATTATTATTATTGTTATTATTATTATTATTATTATTATTATTATTATTATTATTGTTATTATTATTATTATTATTATTATTATTATTATTATTATTATTATTATTATTATTAAAAACCGATTATAACTTTTGTATAGTATTGTTTTTATACCAGTTTTAAAATGAGTGATTAATTTTAGCCAATTTCTTGCCTAAAAACTATAAAATGGCTTAGATTGCCTAAAAACACAGATCACACATGATCTTTTGCATAGAAATGAGAAAACGCTCATATAACACAAAATAAGCTTCATTTTTGCTTAGAAAACTAAGCTTACTTTTATTACTACTATTATTATTATATTTATTATTATTATTATTATTATTATTACTATTATTATTATTATTATTAATATTATTATTATTAAAAACCGATTATAACTTTTGTATAGTAAATGTTTTTATGCCAGTTTTAAAATGAGTTATATTAATTTAGACAATTTATTGCCTAAAAACACAGATCACAGATGATCTCTTGCATAGAAATGAGAAAACGCTCAGATAACACAAAATAAGCATCATTTTTGCTTAGAAAAACTAAGCTTTAATTTAGAAAGAAATTCAATATTATAAGTATTATTATCATTATTATTATTATTATTATTATTATTATTATTATTATTATTATTATTATTATTATTATTATTATTATTATTATTTTTTATTACTATTATTATTATTATTATTATTATTATTATTATTATTATTATTAACTTTTGTATAGTAAATGTTTTTATACCAGTTTTAAAATGAGTTATTAATTTTAGACAATTTCTTGCCTAAAAACACAGATCACAGATGATTTCTTGCATAGAAATGAGAAAACGCTCATATAACACAAAAAGAGCTTCATGTTTGCTTAGAAAACTAAGCTTACTTTTATTACTATTATTATTTTTATTACTATTATTAGTATTATTATTTTTATTATTATTATTATTATTATTATTGTTATTATTATTATTATTATTATTATTATTATTATTATTATTATTATTATTATTATTATTATTATTATTATTATTATTATTATTATTATTGTTATTATTATTATTATTATTAAAAACTTATATTAAACAGACAGAAAACGTCGTATTCTGACACAAAAAAACGAATTACGTTATAGACTTGACGAGAACGGCGTATCTCGGACTCTTATAGGACTTTTATAGGGTCAAAAAGTATCAGTTTGGATTAAAATAAATTATTTTTGTTGACTCTCAGTCTGAATTGTTCATCAGTTCAAACAAAAACGGCTTATTTTAGACGATCTTTTGCTTTGAACAAGAAAACTTACATCGAACAGACTAAAAACGTATTAATCTGGCATAAAAGAGCAATTTATTTATCACTTTAGATAAAGGCAGCTAATCCTATTCGTTTCATTGCTTAAAATAGACAAAATTGTTAATAAATCTAACAAAAACGCTGTATTCTAGCACAAAATACTAATTACATTATAGTTTCGACGAGAATAGCTTATTTGAAATGATTCTATGCTTCCAAACGAGTAAATTTTTATTAAACAGATGCCAAACATCATGTTTTGTCCTATGAAGACATTTTATATTGCAGTTTGTATTAAAACAAAATATTTTCGTTGATTCTTTGTTAGAAGCAGCAAACCTAACATTAAAGAATCTGAAAACTTTGTATTCGGACACAAACCACCGAATTTTGTATCAGTTTAGACAAAAACGGTTGATTTTCGACAATATTTTGCTTTGAACAAGAAAACTTATATCAAACTGACTAAAAACGTCTTATTTTAGCACAAAACAAAAGATTTGCGTTATAGTCTTAAAGCTGATTCATGCCACAGTTTGGATAAAAACCAAATATTTTTGTTAATTCATTGTTACAAACAAGAAACCTTACATCAAAGAAACTGAAAACCCCTTATTCAGGCACAGAAATTCGAATTACGTTTCAGTCTGGACAAAAACTGCTTATTTTAGACGATCTGTTGTCTTGAACACGAAAACTTACATTAAAAAGATTAAAAACGTCTTATTCTGGCTGAAAACTGCAAATTATATATTACTCTAGATAAAAGCAATTTATCCTGATTACTCCTTTACTTAAAATAGAGTAAACTTGTATAAAACTTAATGAAAACTTTAAATTTCGTCTCAAAGAAATAATTTACATTATAGTTTTGACCAGCACTGTTTATTTCAAACGAATTTATGATTCGAAACTAATGAACTTTTATGGGGCAGATGCAAAACCACATATTACCATATAAAGCGTTGTTTTAAAGCAAAGTATTACCTTTTGCAACAAGAAATTTCACGTCAAAGAAACTGAAAACTTCGTATCCATGCATAAATATCGAATTACGTATCAGTTTAAGCAAATACAGCTTATTTTAAACGATTCCTTGCTATAAACAAGAAAAATTTTATCAAGCATATTGAAAACGTCTTATTCTCGAAAATAAGAGCAAATTATGTATCAGTTTTAACAAAAGCGGATTACTCTGTTTGATTCTATGCTTAGAGTAGAGTAAACTACTATAAAACGTAATTAAAACTCTATATTCAAGCTCAAAAGAACAAATTACGTTATAGTTTTGGCAAAAAAAAATATTTCGGACGATTACATACTTCGAAGTAAGCAAACTTTAATTGAACAAGTGCAAAAGCTAATACTTTGCTTTAAAATAACGATTTATGTGGTAATATGGTATTTTGCATCTGTCCTATAAAAGTTTACTCGTTTCGCTCCATTGAATCATTCGAAATAAATTATTTTAACACAACAACAGCGAAAATAATTTGTTTTTGTTTAAACTGTTACATAAGTCGCTTTTATAAAACGAACTAAGACGTTTGGCATTTGTTTAGTGAAAGTTTTCTCGTTTGGGGGCATAAAATCGTTTGAAATTAACAGTTCTGGTCAAAACTATAACGTAAATTATTTCTTTGAGACGAAATTTAAAGTTTTCATTAAGTTTTATACAAGTTTGCTCTATTCTAAGCAAAGGAGTAATCAGGATAAACTGCTTTTATCCAAAGTAATACATAATTTGCAGTTTTGAGCCAGAATAAGACGTTTTTAATCTTTTTAATGTAAGTTTTCGTGTTCAAAAGAAAGAATCGTCTAAAAACAGCAATTTGTGTCTAGACTGAAACGTAATTTGATTTTCTGGGCCTGAATAAGAGGTTTTCAGTTTCTTTGATGTAAGGTTTCTTGTTTGTAACAATGAATAAACGAAAATCATTGGTTTTAATCCAAACTGTGACATAAATCGTTTTTTAAAGGCGAAATCAGACGTTTTGCCTCTGTTCAGTGAAAGTATACTGGTTTCAAAGCATAGAATCGTTTGAAATTAACAGTTCTCGTCAAGACTATAACGCAAATCTTTAAAGTGATACAAAGAAATAATTTACGTTATAGTTTTGACCAGAACTGTTAATTTCAAACGATTTTATGCCCCCAAACGAGAAAACTTTCAATAAACAGATGCCAAACGTCTTAGTTCGTTTTATAAAAGCGACTTATGTTACAGTTTAAACAAAAACAAATTATTTTCGTTGTTGTTGTGTCAAAATAATTTATTTCGAATGATTCAATGGAGCGAAACGAGTAAACTTTTATAGGACAGATGCAAAATACCATATTACCACATAAATCGTTATTTTAAAGCAAAGTATTAGCTTTTGCACTTGTTCAATTAAAGTTTGCTTACTTCGAAGTATGTAATCGTCCGAAATATTTTTTTTGCCAAAACTATAACGTAATTTGTTCTTTTGAGCTTGAATATAGAGTTTTCATTACGTTTTATAGTAGTTTACTCTACTCTAAGCATAGAATCAAACAGAGTAATCCGCTTTTGTCAAAACTGATACATAATTTGCTCTTATTTTCGAGAATAAGACGTTTTCAATATGCTTGATAAAATTTTTCTTGTTTATAGCAATGAATCGTTTAAAATAAGCTGTATTTGCCTAAACTGATACGTAATTCGTTATTTATGCATGGATACGAAGTTTTCAGTTTCTTTGACGTAAAATTTCTTGTTGCAAAAGGTAATACTTTGCTTTAAAACAACGCTTTATATGGTAATATGTGGTTTTGCATCTGCCCCATAAAAGTTCATTAGTTTCGAATCATAAATTCGTTTGAAATAAACAGTGCTGGTCAAAACTATAACGTAAATTATTTCTTTGAGACTAAATTTAAAGTTTTCATTAAGTTTTATACAAGTTTACTCTATTCTAAGTAAAGGAGTAATCAGGATAAATTGCTTTTATCTAGAGTAATATATAATTTGCAGTTTTCAGCCAGAATAAGACGTTTTTAATCTTTTTAATGTAAGTTTTCGTGTTCAAAACAAAGGCTGAAACGTAATTCGAATTTCCGTGCCTGAATAAGGGGTTTTCAGTTTCTTTGATGTAAGGTTTCTTGTTTGTAACAATGAATTAACAAAAATAATTGGTTTTTATCCAAACTGTGTCATGAATCAGCTTCAAGACTATAACGCAAATCTTTTGTTTTGTGCTAAAATAAGACGTTTTTAGTCAGTTTGATATAAATTTTCTTGTTCAAAGCAAAATATTGTCGAAAATCAACCGTTTTTGTCTAAACTGATACAAAATTCGGTGGTTTGTGTCCGAATACAAAGTTTTCAGATTCTTTAATGTTAGGTTTGCTGCTTCTAACAAAGAATCAACGAAAATATTTTGTTTTAATACAAACTGCAATATAAAATGTCTTTATAGGACAAAACATGATGTTTGGCATCTGTTTAATAAAAATTTACTCGTTTGGAAGCATAGAATCATTCCAAATAAGCTATTCTCGTCGAAACTATAATGTAATTAGTATTTTGTGCTAGAATACAGCGTTTTTGTTAGATTTATTAACAATTTTGTCTATTTTAAGCAATGAAACGAATAGGATTAGCTGCCTTTATCCAAAGTGATACATAAATTGCTCTTTTATGCCAGATTAATACGTTTTTAGTCTGTTCGATGTAAGTTTTCTTGTTCAAAGCAAAAGATCGTCTAAAATAAGCCGTTTTTGTTTGAACTGATGAACAATTCAGACTGAGAGTCAACAAAAATAATTTATTTTAATCCAAACTGATACTTTTTGACCCTATAAGAGTCCTATAAGAGTCCGAGATACGCCGTTCTCGTCAAGTCTATAACGTAATTCGTTTTTTTGTGTCAGAATACGACGTTTTCTGTCTGTTTAATATAAGTTTTTAATAATAATAATAATAATAACAATAATAATAATAATAATAATAATAATAATAATAATAATAATAATAATAATAATAATAATAATAATAATAAAAATAAAAATAATAATAATAATAAAAATAATAATACTAATAATAGTAATAATAATAATAATAATAATAAAAATAATAATAGTAATAAAAGTAAGCTCAGTTTTCTAAGCAAACATGAAGCTCTTTTTGTGTTATATGAGCGTTTTCTCATTTCTATGCAAGAGATCATCTGTGATCTGTGTTTTTAGGCAATAAATTGTCTAAATTAATATAACTCATTTTAAAACTGGTATAAAAACATTTACTATACAAAAGTTATAATCGGTTTTTAATAATAATAATATTAATAATAATAATAATAATAGTAATAATAATAATAATAATAATAAATATAATAATAATAGTAGTAATAAAATTAAGCTTAGTTTTCTAAGCAAAAATGAAGCTTATTTTGTGTTATATGAGCGTTTTCTCATTTCTATGCAAAAGATCATGTGTGATCTGTGTTTTTAGGCAATCTAAGCCATTTTATAGTTTTTAGGCAAGAAATTGGCTAAAATTAATCACTCATTTTAAAACTGGTATAAAAACAATACTATACAAAAGTTATAATCGGTTTTTAATAATAATAATAATAATAATAATAATAATAATAATAATAATAATAATAATAATAATAATAATAACAATAATAATAATAATAATAATAATAATAATAATATCAATAATAATAATAATTAAAATAATAATAATAGTAATAAAAGTAAGCTTAGTTTTCTAAGCAAAAATAAAGCATATTTTGTGTGTTATATGAGCGTTTTTAGGCAAGAAATTGTTTAAAATTAATAACTCATTTTAAAACTGGTATAAAAACATTTACTATACAAAAGTTAATAATAATAATAATAATAATAATAATAATAATGATAATAATACTTATAATAATGAATTTCTTTCTAAATTAAAGCTTAGTTTTTCTAAGCAAAAATGATGCTTATTTTGTGTTATCTGAGCGTTTTCTCATTTCTATGCAAGAGATCATCTGTGATCTGTGTTTTTAGACAAGAAATTGTCTAAAATTAATAACTCATTTTAAAACTGGTATAAAAACATTTACTATACAAAAGTTATAATCGGTTTTTAATAATAATAATATTAATAATAATAATAATAATAATAATAATAATAATAATAATAGTAATAATAATAATAATAATAATAATAAAAATAATAATAATAGTAGTAATAAAAGTAAGCTTAGTTTTCTAAGCAAAAATAAAGCTTATTTTGTGTTATATGAGCGTTTTATCATTTCTATGCAAAAGATCATGTGTGATGTGTGTTTTAGGCAATCTAAGCCATTTTATAGTTTTTAATATTTAACAAAAATTTGCTTTAAAATAAAATGTTTGAAAAACTGAAATTAAACTAAATTAATTGTGTCTAACACTTTAGTAGTGGAAAAAGGAGGAGACATAAAAGTCACTAAAGTCTTAGAGTTGTCTTTAGTCGTCATATTAATAACAATAACATTTATAATAACAATACAAGTAGTACTAAATTTGCTTATATGCAAGCGCTTAATTAAAGTAACAGTTTTTTTGTTTTTTGCTTATATCTCGAAAACAGTTACTCCTATCAATTTTTATTTTTTCACCAAAATTAAAGGTGATAAAATTTCCTACAAAATAGTTATTTGCATTTTTCATGTAGAACTAACCATAAGCGAGATATAAGTTTGAAAGTAATTAATAATTAAAAAAAAGTGTTTTAACAGAAAATGTCTTGTGATTTATAATACTCGTACACTTAATTTATTGGGTCCAATACTTTATTAGAAGAAAAAGGAGGTGACATAAAAGTCACTGAAGTTTTCAGAGTCGTTTTTAAATGCTGCATTTTTGTCTTCGTCTCAAACATTGAAAACTGAATTACATTTTTGTTCAGTAACAGTTACAGTTTTCTTATTGGTTTTTTGCTTATATCTCGAAAACAGTTACTCCTATCAAATTTTATCTTTCTTTCACAATTAAAGCTAATAAAATTTCCAACAAAATAGTTATTTGCACCTCCTTTTTCTTCTAATTAAGTATTGGACCCAATAAATTAAGTGTATTTTAAATCACAAGACATTTTCTGTTAAAACACATTTTTTTTTTAATTATTAATTATTTTCAAACTTATATCTCGCTTATGGTTTGTTCTACATGAAAAATGCAAATAACTATTTTGCAGGAAATTTTATCATCTTTAATTTTGGTGAAAAGTTAAAAATTGATAGGAGTAACTGTTTTCGAGATATAAGCAAGAAACCAAAAAACTATTACCTTAATGCACCGTTTGCATATAAGCAAATTTAGTTCTATTAGTTTATTAATGTTATTGTTATTAATATGACGACTAAAGACGATTCTGAAACCTTTAAAGACTTTTATGTCTTCTCCTTTTTCCTCCACTAAAGTGTTAGACACAATTAAGTTAGTTTAATTTCAGTTTTTCAAACATTTTATTTTAAAGCAAATTTTTGTTAAAAATTATTTATATTCATCTCTATAACTCGCTTATGCTTGGTCCTACAAGAAAAATGCAAATAATTACTTTGTTGGAAATTTTATCAGCTTTAATTTTGAAAGAAAGATAAAATTTGATAGGTGTAACTGTTTTCGAGATATAAGCTAGAAACCAAAAAACTGTTACATTAATTAAGCGCTTGCATATAAGCAAATTTAGTACTATTAGTATTATTATTATTAATGTTATTGTTATTAATATGACGACTAAAAACGACTCTGAAGACTTTAGTGACTTTTATGTCTTCTCCTTTTTCCTCTACTAAAGTGTTAGACACAATTAATTTGGTTTAATTTTAGTTTTTCAAACATTTTATTTTAAAGAAAATTTTTGTTAAAGATTATTTATATCCAACTCTATAACTCGCTTATGGTTGGTCCTACAAAAAAATGCAAATAACTAGTTTGTAGGAAATGTTATCAGCTTTAATTTTGAAAAAAAGATAAAAATTGATAGAAGTAACTGTTTTCGAGATATAAGCAAGAAACCAATAAGAAAACTGTAACTGTTACTGAACAAAAATGGAATTCAGTTTTCAATATTTGAGACGAAGACGAAAATGCAGCATTATTATTATTATTAATGTTATTGTTATTAATATGACGACTAAAAACGACTCTGAAGTCTTTGGTGACTTTTATGTCTTCTCCTTTTCCTATACTAAAGTGTTAGACTCAATTAATTTAGTTTAATTTCGGTTTTTCAAACATTATATTTTAAAGCAAATTTTTGTTAAAGATTATTTATATCCAACTCTATAACTCGCTTATGGTTGGTCTTACAAAAAAAATGCAAATAACTATTTTGTAGGAAATTTTATCAGCTTTAATTTTGAAAAATAGATAAAAATTGATAGGAGTAATTGTTTTCGAGATATAAGCAAAAAACCAAAGTAAAAACTGTTACAGTTACTGAACAAAAATGTAAGTTTTTGAGATATAAGCAAGAAACTGTTACCTTAATTAAGCGCTTGCATATAAGCAAATTTAGTACTATTAGTATTATTATTATTAATGTTATTGTTATTGATATGACGACTAAGAACGACTCTCAAGACTTTGGTGACTTTTATGTCACCTCCTTTTTTTTCTAATAAAGTATTGAACCCAATAAATTAAGTGTATTTTAAATCACAAGACATTTTCTGTAAAACACTTTTTTTTAAATATTAATTATTTTTAAACTTATATCTCGCTTATGGTTAGTCCTACATAAAAAATGCAAATTACTATTTTGTAGGAAATTTTATTTTTTAGTTTTTCAAACATTTTATTTTAAAGCAAGTTTTTGTTAAATATTATTTATATCCAACTCTATAACTCGCTTATGGTTGGTCCTACAAGAAAAATGCAAATAACTATTTTGTAGGAAATTTTATCAGCTTTAATTTTGAAAAAAAGATAAAAATTAATAGGAGTAACTGTTTTCGAGATATAAGCAAAAAACCAATAAGAAAACTGTAACTGTTACTGAACAAAAATGTAATTCAGTTTTCAATGTTTGAGACGAAGACGAAAATGCAGCATTTAAAAACGACTCTGAAGACTTCTGTGACTTTTAAGTCACCTCCTTTTTCTTCTAATAATGTATTGGACCCAATAAATTAAGTGTATTTTAAATCACATGACATTTTTTGTTAAAGCACTTTTTTTTAAATATTGATTATTTTCAAACTTATATCTCGCTTATGGTTAGTCCTACATGAAAAATGCAAATAACTATTTTGTAGGAAATTTTATCAGCTTTAATTTTAGTAAACAGATAAAAATTGATAGGAGTAACTGTTTTCGAGATATAAGCAAGAAACCAAAAAACTGTTACCTTAATAAAGCGCTTGCATATAAGCAAATTTAGTACTATTAGTATTATTATTATTAATGTTATTGTTATTAATATGACGACTAAAAACGACTCTGAAGACTTTGGTGACTTTTATGTCTTCTCCTTTTTCCTATACTAAAGTGTTAGACACAATTAATTTAGTTTAATTTCAGTATTTCAAACATTTTATTTTAAAGCAAATTTTTGTTAAATATTATTTATATCTATCTCTATAACTCGCTTATGCTTGGTCCTACAAGAAAAATACAAATAACTATTTTGTAGGAAATTTTATCAGCTTTAATTTTAGTAAAAAGATAAAAATTGATAGGAGTAACTGTTTTCGAGATATAAGCAAGAAACCAATAAACTGTTACCTTAATAAAGCGCTTGCATATAAGCAAATTTAGTACTATTAGTATTATTATTATTAATGTTATTGTTATTGATATGACGACTAAGAACGACTCTCAAGACTTTGGTGACTTTTATGTCACCTCCTTTTTCTTCTAATAAAGTATTGGACCCAATAAATTAAGTGTATTTTAAATCACAAGACATTTTCTGTTAAAGCACTTTTTTTTAAATATTAATTATATTTAAACTTATATCTCGCTTATGGTTAGTCCTATATGAAAAATGCAAATAACTATTTTGTAGGAAATTTTATCAGCTTTAATTTTAGTAAACAGATAAAAATTGATAGGAGTAACTGTTTTCGAGATATAAGCAAGAAACCAAAAAACTGTTACCTTAATAAAGCGCTTGCATATAAGCAAATTTAGTACTATTAGTATTATTATTATTAATGTTATTGTTATTAATATGACGACTAAAAACGACTCTGAAGACTTTGGTGACTTTTATGTCTTCTCCTTTTTCCTATACTAAAGTGTTAGACACAATTAATTTAGTTTAATTTCAGTATTTCAAACATTTTATTTTAAAGCAAATTTTTGTTAAATATTATTTATATCTATCTCTATAACTCGCTTATGCTTGGTCCTACAAGAAAAATACAAATAACTATTTTGTAGGAAATTTTATCAGCTTTAATTTTAGTAAAAAGATAAAAATTGATAGGAGTAACTGTTTTCGAGATATAAGCAAGAAACCAATAAACTGTTACCTTAATAAAGCGCTTGCATATAAGCAAATTTAGTACTATTAATATTATTATTATTAATGTTATTGTTATTAATATGACGACTAAAAACAACTCTCAAAACTTTGGTGACTTTTATGTCTTCTCCTTTTTCCTCAACTAAAGTGTTAGTCTTAATTAATTTAGTTTAATTTCGGTTTTTCAAACATTTTATTTTAAAGCAAATTTTTGTTAAAGATTATTTATATCCAACTCTATAACTCGCTTATGGTTGGTCCTACAAAAAAAATGCCAATAACTATTTTGTAGGAAATTTTATCAGCTTTGATTTTGAAAAAAAGATAAAAATTGATAGGAGTAACTGTTTTCGAGATATAAGCAAAAAACCAATAAGAAAACTGTAACTGTTACTAAACAAAAATGTAATTCAGTTTTCAATGTTTGAGACGAAGACGAAAATGCAGCATTTAAAAACGACTCTGAAGATTTCAGTGACTTTTATGTCACCTCCTTTTTCTTCTAATAAAGTATTGGACCCATTAAATTAAGTGTATTTTAAATCACAAGACATTTTCTGTTAAAGCACTTTTTTTTTAAATATTAATTATTTTCAAACTTATATCTCGCTTATAGTTAGTCCTACATGAAAAATGCAAATAACTATTTTGTAGGAAATTTTATCAGCTTTAATTTTGAAAGAGAGATAAAAATTGATAGGAGTAATTGTTTTCGAGATATAAGCAAAAAACCAAAGTAAAAACTGTTACAGTTACTGAACAAAAATGTAATTCAGTTCTCAATGTTTGAGACGAAGACGAAAATGCAGCATTTAAAAACGACTCTGAAGACTTCAGCGACTTTTATGTCACCTCCTTTTTCTTCTAATAAAGTATTGGACCCAATAAATTAAGTGTATTTTAAATCACAAGACATTTTCTGTTAAAGCACTTTTTTTTTAAATATTAATAATTTTTAAACTTATATCTCGCTTATGGTTAGTCTTACATGAAAAATGCAAATAACTATTTTGTAGAAAATTTTATCGGCTTTAATTTTAGTAAAAAGATAAAAATTGATATAAGTAACTGTTTTCCAGATATAAGCAAGAAACCAAAAAACTGTTATCCTAATTAAGCGTTTGCATGTAAGCAAATTTAGTACTATTAGTATTATTATTAATGTTATTGTTATTAATATGACGACAAAAGACGACTCTGAAACCTTTAGTGACCTTTATGTCTTCTCCTTTTTCCTCTACTAAAGTGTTAGACACAATTAATTTAGTTTAATTTTAGTTTTTCAAACATTTTATTTTAAAGCAAGTTTTTGTTAAATATTATTTATATCCAACTCTATAACTCGCTTATGGTTGGTCCTACAAGAAAAATGCAAATAACTATTTTGTAGGAAATTTTATCAGCTTTAATTTTGAAAGAAAGATAAAAATTGATAGGAGTAACTGTTTTCGAGATATAAGCAAAAAACCAATAAGAAAACTGTAACTGTTACTGAACAAAAATGTAATTCAGTTTTCAATGTTTGAGACGAAGACGAAAATGCAGCATTATTATTATTATTAATGTTATTGTTATTAATATGACGACTAAAAACGACTTTGAAGACTTTGGTGACTTTTATGTCTTCTCCTTTTTCCTATACTAAAGTGTTAGACTCAATTTAATTTCGGTTTTTCAAACATTATATTTTAAAGCAAATTTTTGTTAAAGATTATTTATATCCAACTCTATAACTCGCTTATGGTTGGGCTTACAAAGGAAATGCAAATAACTATTTTGTAGGAAATTTTATCAGCTTTAATTTTGAAAGATAAAAATTGATAGGAGTAATTGTTTTCGAGATATAAGCAAAAAACCAAAGTAAAAACTGTTACAGTTACTGAACAAAAATGTAAGTTTTCGAGATATAAGCAAGAAACTGTTACCTTAATTAAGCGCTTGCATATAAGCAAATTTAGTACTATTAGTATTATTATTATTATTAATGTTATTGTTATTGATATGACGACTAAGAACGTCTCTCAAGACTTTGGTGACTTTTATGTCACCTCCTTTTTCTTCTAATAAAGTATTGGACCCAATAAATTAAGTGTATTTTAAATCACAAGACATTTTCTGTTAAAGCACTTTTTTTTTAAATATTAATTATTTTTAAACTTATATCTCGCTTATGGTTAGTCCTACATAAAAAATGCAAATTACTATTTTGTAGGAAATTTTATCAGCTTTAATTTTAGTAAAAAGATAAAAATTGATAGGAGTAACTGTTTTCGAGATATAAGCAAGAAACCAAAAAACTGTTACCTTAATTAAGCGTTTGCATATAAGCAAATTTAGTACTAAAAACAACTCTGAAGACTTTGGTGATTTTTATGTCTTCTCCTTTTTCCTCTACTAAAGTGTTGGACCCAATTAATTTAGTTTAATATCAGTTTTTCAAACATTTTATTTTAAAGCAAATTTTTGTTAAAGATAATTTATATCCAACTCTATAACTCGCTTATGGTTGGTCCTACAAAAAAATGGAAATAACTATTTTGTAGGAAATTTTATCAGCTTTAATTTTGAAAAAAAGGTAAAAATTGATAGGAGTAACTGTTTTCGAGATATAAGCAAGAAACCAAAAAACTGTTACCTTAATAAAGCGCTTGAATATAAGCAAATTTAGTACTATTAGTATTATTATTATTAATGTTATTGTTATTAATATGACGACTAAAGACGACTCTGAAACATTTAGTGACTTTTATGTCTTCTCCTTTTTCCTATACTAAAGTGTTAGACCCAATTAATTTAGGTTAATTTCGGTTTTTCAAACATTTTATTTTAAAGCAAATTTTTGTTAAAGATTATTTATATCCAACTCTATAACTCGCTTATGGTTGGTCTTACAAAAGAAATGCAAATAACTATTTTGTAGGAAATTTTATCAGCTTTAATTTTGAAAGAAAGATAAAAATTGATAGGAGTAATTGTTTTCGAGATATAAGCAAAAAACCAAAGTGAAAACTGTTACAGTTACTGAACAAAAATGTAATTCAGTTTTCAATGTTTGAGACGAAGACGAAAATGCAGCATTTAAAAACGACTCTGAAGACTTCAGTGACTTTTATGTCACCTCCTTTTTCTTCTAATAGAGTATTGGTCCCAATAAATTAAGTGTATTTTAAATCACAAGACATTTTCTGTTAAAGCACTTTTTTTTTAAATATTAATTATTTTCAAACTTCTATCTCGCTTATGGTTAGTCCTACATAAAAAATGCAAATAACTATTTTGTAGGAAATTTTATCAGCTTTAATTTTAGTAAAAAGATAAAAATTGATAGGAGTAACTGTTTTCGAGATATAAGCAAGAAACTGTTACCTTAATTAAGCGCTTGCATATAAGCAAATTTAGTAATATTAGTATTATTATTATTAATGTTATTGTTATTAATAGGGCGACTAAAGACGACTCTGAAACATTTAGTGACTTTTATGTCTTTTCCTTTTTCCTCTACTAAAGTGTTAGACACAATTAATTTAGTTTAATTCCGGTTTTTCAAGCATTTTATTTTAAAGCAAATTTTTGTTAAATATTATTTATATCCAACTCTATAACTCGTTTATGCTTGGTCCTACAAGAAAAATGTAAATAACTATTTTGTTGGAAATTTTATCAGCTTTAATTTTGAAAGAAAGGTAAAATTTGATAGGAGTAACTGTTTTCGAGATATAAGCAAAAAACCAATAAGAAAACTGTAACTGTTACTGAACAAAAATGTAAATCAGATTTCAATGTTTGAGACGAAGACGAAAATGCAGCATTATTATTATTATTGATGTTATTGTTATTAATATGACGACTAAAAACGACTCTGAAGACTTTGGTGACTTTTATGTCTTCTCCTTTTTCCTATACTAAAGTGTTAGACTCAATTAATTTAGTTTAATTTTAGTTTTTCAAACATTTTATTTTAAAGCAAGTTTTTGTTAAATATTATTTATACCCAACTCTATAACTCGCTTATGGTTGGTCCTACAAGAAAAATGCAAATAACTATTTTGTAGGAAATTTTATCAGCTTTAATTTTGAAAGAGAGATAAAAATTGTTAGGAGTAACTGTTTTCGAGATATAAGCAAAAAACCAATAAGAAAACTGTAACTGTTACTGAACAAAAATGTAATTCAGTTTTCAATGTTTGAGACGAAGACGAAAATGCAGCATTATTATTATTATTGATGTTATTGTTATTAATATGACGACTAAAAACGACTCTGAAGACTTTGGTGACTTTTATGTCTTCTCCTTTTTCCTATACTAAAGTGTTAGACTCAATTAATTTAGTTTAATTTCGGTTTTTCAAACATTATATTTTAAAGCAAATTTTTGTTAAAGATTATTTATATCCAACTCTATAACTCGCTTATGGTTGGTCTTACAAAAGAAATGCAAATAACTATTTTGTAGGAAATTTTATCAGCTTTAATTTTGAAAGAAAGATAAAAATTGATAGGAGTAATTGTTCTCGAAATATAAGCAAAAAACCAAAGTAAAAACTGTTACAGTTACTGAACAAAAATGTAAGTTTTCGAGATATAAGCAAGAAACTGTTACCTTAATTAAGCGCTTGCATATAAGCAAATTTAGTACTATTAGTATTATTATTATTAATGTTATTGTTATTGATATGACGACTAAGAACGACTCTCAAGACTTTGGTGACTTTTATGTCACCTCCTTTTTCTTCTAATAAAGTATTGGACCCAATAAATTAAGTGTATTTTAAATCACAAGACATTTTCTGTTAAAGCACTTTTTTTTTAAATATTAATTATTTTTAAACTTATATCTCGCTTATGGTTAGTCCTATATGATAAATGCAAATTACTATTTTGTAGGAAATTTTATTTTTTAGTTTTTCAAACATTTTATTTTAAAGCAAGTTTTTGTTAAATATTATTTATATCCAACTCTATAACTCGCTTATGGTTGGTCCTTCAAGAAAAATGCAAATAACTATTTTATAGGAAATTTTATCAGCTTTAATTTTGAAAGAAAGATAAAAATTGATAGGAATAATTGTTTTCGAGATATAAGCAAAAAACCAAAGTGAAAACTGTTACAGTTACTAAACAAAAATGTAATTCAGTTTTCAACGTTTGAGACGAAGACGAAAATGCAGCATTTAAAAACGACTCTGAAGACTTCTGTGACTTTTAAGTCACCTCCTTTTTCTTCTAATAATGTATTGGACCCAATAAATTAAGTGTATTTTAAATCACATGACATTTTCTGTTAAAGCACTTTTTTTTAAATATTAATTATTTTTAAACTTATATCTCGCTTATGGTTAGTCCTACATAAAAAATGCAAATTACTATTTTGTAGGAAATTTTATCAGCTTTAATTTTAGTAAAAAGATAAAAATTGATAGGAGTAACTGTTTTCGAGATATAAGCAAGAAACCAAAAAACTGTTACCTTAATTAAGCGCTTGCATATAAGCAAATTTAGTACTAAAAACAACTCTGAAGACTTTGGTGATTTTTATGTCTTCTCCTTTTTCCTCTACTAAAGTGTTGGACCCAATTAATTTAGTTTAATATCAGTTTTTCAAACATTTTATTTTAAAGCAAATTTTTGTTAAAGATTATTTATATCCAACTCTATAACTCGCTTATGGTTGGTCCTACAAAAAAATGGAAATAACTATTTTGTAGGAAATTTTATCAGCTTTAATTTTGAAAAAAAGGTAAAAATTGATAGGAGTAACTGTTTTCGAGATATAAGCAAGAAACCAAAAAACTGTTACCTTAATAAAGCGCTTGAATATAAGCAAATTTAGTACTATTAGTATTATTATTATTAATGTTATTGTTATTAATATGACGACTAAAGACGACTCTGAAACATTTAGTGACTTTTATGTCTTCTCCTTTTTCCTATACTAAAGTGTTAGACCCAATTAATTTAGGTTAATTTCGGTTTTTCAAACATTTTATTTTAAAGCAAATTTTTGTTAAAGATTATTTATATCCAACTCTATAACTCGCTTATGGTTGGTCTTACAAAAGAAATGCAAATAACTATTTTGTAGGAAATTTTATCAGCTTTAATTTTGAAAGAAAGATAAAAATTGATAGGAGTAATTGTTTTCGAGATATAAGCAAAAAACCAAAGTGAAAACTGTTACAGTTACTGAACAAAAATGTAATTCAGTTTTCAATGTTTGAGACGAAGACGAAAATGCAGCATTTAAAAACGACTCTGAAGACTTCAGTGACTTTTATGTCACCTCCTTTTTCTTCTAATAGAGTATTGGTCCCAATAAATTAAGTGTATTTTAAATCACAAGACATTTTCTGTTAAAGCACTTTTTTTTTAAATATTAATTATTTTCAAACTTCTATCTCGCTTATGGTTAGTCCTACATAAAAAATGCAAATAACTATTTTGTAGGAAATTTTATCAGCTTTAATTTTAGTAAAAAGATAAAAATTGATAGGAGTAACTGTTTTCGAGATATAAGCAAGAAACTGTTACCTTAATTAAGCGCTTGCATATAAGCAAATTTAGTAATATTAGTATTATTATTATTAATGTTATTGTTATTAATAGGGCGACTAAAGACGACTCTGAAACATTTAGTGACTTTTATGTCTTTTCCTTTTTCCTCTACTAAAGTGTTAGACACAATTAATTTAGTTTAATTCCGGTTTTTCAAGCATTTTATTTTAAAGCAAATTTTTGTTAAATATTATTTATATCCAACTCTATAACTCGTTTATGCTTGGTCCTACAAGAAAAATGTAAATAACTATTTTGTTGGAAATTTTATCAGCTTTAATTTTGAAAGAAAGGTAAAATTTGATAGGAGTAACTGTTTTCGAGATATAAGCAAAAAACCAATAAGAAAACTGTAACTGTTACTGAACAAAAATGTAAATCAGATTTCAATGTTTGAGACGAAGACGAAAATGCAGCATTATTATTATTATTGATGTTATTGTTATTAATATGACGACTAAAAACGACTCTGAAGACTTTGGTGACTTTTATGTCTTCTCCTTTTTCCTATACTAAAGTGTTAGACTCAATTAATTTAGTTTAATTTTAGTTTTTCAAACATTTTATTTTAAAGCAAGTTTTTGTTAAATATTATTTATACCCAACTCTATAACTCCTACAAGAAAAATGCAAATAACTATTTTGTAGGAAATTTTATCAGCTTTAATTTTGAAAGAGAGATAAAAATTGTTAGGAGTAACTGTTTTCGAGATATAAGCAAAAAACCAATAAGAAAACTGTAACTGTTACTGAACAAAAATGTAATTCAGTTTTCAATGTTTGAGACGAAGACGAAAATGCAGCATTATTATTATTATTGATGTTATTGTTATTAATATGACGACTAAAAACGACTCTGAAGACTTTGGTGACTTTTATGTCTTCTCCTTTTTCCTATACTAAAGTGTTAGACTCAATTAATTTAGTTTAATTTCGGTTTTTCAAACATTATATTTTAAAGCAAATTTTTGTTAAAGATTATTTATATCCAACTCTATAACTCGCTTATGGTTGGTCTTACAAAAGAAATGCAAATAACTATTTTGTAGGAAATTTTATCAGCTTTAATTTTGAAAGAAAGATAAAAATTGATAGGAGTAATTGTTTTCGAAATATAAGCAAAAAACCAAAGTAAAAACTGTTACAGTTACTGAACAAAAATGTAAGTTTTCGAGATATAAGCAAGAAACTGTTACCTTAATTAAGCGCTTGCATATAAGCAAATTTAGTACTATTAGTATTATTATTATTAATGTTATTGTTATTGATATGACGACTAAGAACGACTCTCAAGACTTTGGTGACTTTTATGTCACCTCCTTTTTCTTCTAATAAAGTATTGGACCCAATAAATTAAGTGTATTTTAAATCACAAGACATTTTCTGTTAAAGCACTTTTTTTTTAAATATTAATTATTTTTAAACTTATATCTCGCTTATGGTTAGTCCTATATGATAAATGCAAATTACTATTTTGTAGGAAATTTTATTTTTTAGTTTTTCAAACATTTTATTTTAAAGCAAGTTTTTGTTAAATATTATTTATATCCAACTCTATAACTCGCTTATGGTTGGTCCTTCAAGAAAAATGCAAATAACTATTTTATAGGAAATTTTATCAGCTTTAATTTTGAAAGAAAGATAAAAATTGATAGGAATAATTGTTTTCGAGATATAAGCAAAAAACCAAAGTGAAAACTGTTACAGTTACTAAACAAAAATGTAATTCAGTTTTCAACGTTTGAGACGAAGACGAAAATGCAGCATTTAAAAACGACTCTGAAGACTTCTGTGACTTTTAAGTCACCTCCTTTTTCTTCTAATAATGTATTGGACCCAATAAATTAAGTGTATTTTAAATCACATGACATTTTCTGTTAAAGCACTTTTTTTTAAATATTGATTATTTTCAAACTTATATCTCGCTTATGGTTAGTCCTACATGAAAAATGCAAATAACTATTTTGTAGGAAATTTTATCAGCTTTAATTTTAGTAAAAAGATGAAAATTGATAGGAGTAACTGTTTTCGAGATATAAGCAAGAAACCAATAAACTGTTACCTTAATAAAGCGCTTGCTTATAAGCAAATTTAGTACTATTAGTATTATTATTATTAATGTTATTGTTATTAATATGACGACTAAAAACAACTCTCAAAACTTTGGTGACTTTTATGTCTTCTCCTTTTTCCTCAACTAAAGTGTTAGTCTTAATTAATTTAGTTTAATTTCGGTTTTTCAAACATTTTATTTTAAAGCAAATTTTTGTTAAAGATTATTTATATCCAACTCTATAACTCGCTTATGGTTGGTCCTACAAAAAAAATGCCAATAACTATTTTGTAGGAAATTTATCAGCTTTGATTTTGAAAGAAAGATAAAAATTGATAGGAGTAACTGTTTTCGAGATATAAGCAAAAAACCAATAAGAAAACTGTAACTGTTACTAAACAAAAATGTAATTCAGTATTCAATGTTTGAGACAAAGACGAAAATGCAGCATTTAAAATCGACTCTGAAGACTTCAGTGACTTTTATGTCACCTCCTTTTTCTTCTAATAAAGTATTGGACCCATTAAATTAAGTGTATTTTAAATCACAAGACATTTTCTGTTAAAGCACTTTTTTTTTAATATTAATTATTTTCAAACTTATATCTCGCTTATGGTTAGTCCTACATGAAAAATGCAAATAACTATTTTGTAGGAAATTTTATCAGCTTTAATTTTGAAAGAAAGATAAAAATTGATAGGAATAATAGTTTTCGAGATATAAGCAAAAAACCAAAGTGAAAACTGTTACAGTTACTAAACAAAAATGTAATTCAGTTTTCAATGTTTGAGACGAAGACGAAAATGCAGCATTTAAAAACGACTCTGAAGATTTCTGTGACTTTTAAGTCACCTTCTTTTTCTTCTAATAATGTATTGGACCCAATAAATTAAGTGTATTTTAAATCACAAGACATTTTCTGTTAAAGCACTTTTTTTTTAAATATTGATTATTTTCAAACTTATATCTCGCTTATGGTTAGTCCTACATGAAAAATGCAAATAACTATTTTGTAAGAAATTTTATCAGCTTTAATTTTAGTAAACAGATAAAAATTGATAGGAGTAACTGTTTTCGAGATATAAGCAAGAAACCAAAAAACTGTTACCTTAATAAAGCGCTTGCATATAAGCAAATTTAGTACTATTAGTATTATTATTATTAATGTTATTGTTATTAATATGACGACTAAAAACGACTCTGAAGACTTTGGTGACTTTTATGTCTTCTCCTTTTTCCTATACTAAAGTGTTAGACACAATTAATTTAGTTTAATTTCAGTATTTCAAACATTTTATTTTAAAGCAAATTTTTGTTAAATATTATTTATATCTATCTCTATAACTCACTTATGCTTGGTCCTACAAGAAAAATACAAATAACTATTTTGTAGGAAATTTTATCAGCTTTAATTTTAGTAAAAAGATAAAAATTGATAGGAGTAACTGTTTTCGAGATATAAGCAAGAAACCAAAAAACTGTTACCTTAATAAAGCGCTTGCATATAAGCAAATTTAGTACTATTAGTATTATTATTATTAATGTTATTGTTATTAATATGACGACTAAAAACGACTCTCAAAACTTTGGTGACTTTTATGTCTTCTCCTTTTTCCTCAACTAAAGTGTTAGTCTTAATTAATTTAGTTTAATTTCGGTTTTTCAAACATTTTATTTTAAAGCAAATTTTTGTTAAAGATTATTTATATCCAACTCTATAACTCGCTTATGGTTGGTCCTACAAAAAAAATGCCAATAACTATTTTGTAGGAAATTTTATCAGCTTTGATTTTGAAAGAAAGACAAAAATTGATAGGAGTAATTGTTTTCGAGATATAAGCAAAAAACCAAAGTAAAAACTGTTACAGTTACTGAACAAAAATATAATTCAGTTTTCAATGTTTGAGACGAAGACGAAAATGCAGCATTTAAAAACGACTCTGAAGACTTCAGTGACTTTTATGTCACCTCCTTTTTCTTCTAATAAAGTATTGGACCCATTAAATTAAGTGTATTTTAAATCACAAGACATTTTCTGTTAAAGCACTTTTTTTTTTAAATATTAATTATTTTCAAACTTATATCTCGCTTATGGTTAGTCCAACATGAAAAATGCAAATAACTATTTTGTAGGAAATTTTATCAGCTTTAATTTTGAAAGAAAGATAAAAATTGATAGGAGTAATTGTTTTCGAGATATAAGCAAAAAACCAAAGTAAAAACTGTTACAGTTACTGAACAAAAATGTAATTCAGTTTTCAATGTTTGAGACGAAGACGAAAATGCAGCATTTAAAAACGACTCTGAAGACTTCAGCGACTTTTATGTCACCTCCTTTTTCTTCTAATAAAGTATTGGACCCAATAAATTAAGTGTATTTTAAATCACAAGACATTTTCTGTTAAAGCACTTTTTTTTTTAAATATTAATAATTTTTAAACTTATATCTCGCTTATGGTTAGTCTTACATGAAAAATGCAAATAACTATTTTGTAGAAAATTTTATCAGCTTTAATTTTAGTAAAAAGATAAAAATTGATATAAGTAACTGTTTTCCAGATATAAGCAAGAAACCAAAAAACTGTTACCCTAATTAAGCGTTTGCATGTAAGCAAATTTAGTACTATTAGTATTATTATTAATGTTATTGTTATTAATATGACGACAAAAGACGACTCTAAAACCTTTAGTGACCTTTATGTCTTCTCCTTTTTCCTCTACTAAAGTGTTAGACACAATTAATTTAGTTTAATTTTAGTTTTTCAAACATTTTATTTTAAAGCAAGTTTTTGTTAAATATTATTTATATCCAACTCTATAACTCGCTTATGGTTGGTCCTACAAGAAAAATGCAAATAACTATTTTGTAGGAAATTTTATCAGCTTTGATTTTGAAAGAAAGATAAAAATTGATAGGAGTAACTGTTTTCGAGATATAAGCAAAAAACCAATAAGAAAACTGAAACAGTTACTGAACAAAAATGTAATTCAGTTTTCAATGTTTGAGACGAAGACGAAAATGCAGCATTATTATTATTATTAATGTTATTGTTATTAATATTACGACTAAAAACGACTCTGAAGACTTTGGTGACTTTTATGTCTTCTCCTTTTTCCTATACTAAAGTGTTAGACTCAATTTAATTTCGGTTTTTCAAACATTATATTTTAAAGCAAATTTTTGTTAAAGATTATTTATATCCAACTCTATAACTCGCTTATGGTTGGTCTTACAAAAGAAATGCAAATAATTATTTTGTAGGAAATTTTATCAGCTTTAATTTTGAAAGAGAGATAAAAATTGATAGGAGTAATTGTTTTCGAGATATAAGCAAAAAACCAAAGTGAAAACTGTTACAGTTACTGAACAAAAATGTAATTCAGTTTTCAATGTTTGAGACGAAGACGAAAATGCAGCATTTAAAAACGACTCTGAAGACTTCAGTGACTTTTATGTCACCTCCTTTTTCTTCTAATAGAGTATTGGTCCCAATAAATTAAGTGTATTTTAAATCACAAGACATTTTCTGTTAAAGCACTTTTTTTTTAAACATTAATTATTTTCAAACTTCTATCTCGCTTATGGTTAGTCCTACATAAAAAATGCAAATAACTATTTTGTAGGAAATTTTATCAGCTTTAATTTTAGTAAAAAGATAAAAATTGATAGGAGTAATTGTTTTCGAGATATAAGCAAAAAACCAAAGTGAAAACTGTTACAGTTACTGAACAAAAATGTAAATCAGTTTTCAATGTTTGAGACGAAGACAAAAATGCAGCATTTAAAAACGACTCTAAAGACGTCAGTGACTTTTATGTCACCTCCTTTTTCTTCTAATAAAGTATTGGACCCAATAAATTAAGTGTATTTTAAATCACAAGACATTTTCTGTTAAAGCACTTTTTTTTTAAATATTAATTATTTTTAAACTTATATCTCGCTTATGGTTAGTCCTACATAAAAAATGCAAATAACTATTTTGTAGGAAATTTTATCAGGTTTAATTTTAGTAAAAAGATAAATATTGATAGGAGTAACTGTTTTCGAGATATAATCAAGAAACCAAAAAACTGTTACCTTAATTAAGCGTTTGCATATAAGCAAATTTAGTATTATTAGTATTATTATTATTAATGTTATTGTTATTAATATGACGATTAAAAACGACTCTTAAATAAATGCTACATTTTTGTCTTCGTCTCAAACATTGAAAACTGAGTTACATTTTTGTTCAGTAACAGTTACAGTTTTCTTATTGGTTTTTTGCTTATATCTCGAAAACAGTTACTCCTATCAAATTTTATCTTTCTTTCAAAATTAAAGCTGATAAAATTTCCAACAAAATAGTTATTAACATTTTTCTTGTAGGACCAAGCATAAACGAGTTATAGAGTTGGATATAAATAATATTTAACAAAAATTTGCTTTAAAATAAAATGCTTGAAAAACCGGAATTAAACTAAATTAATTGTGTCTAACACTTTAGTAGAGGAAAAAGGAGAAGACATAAAAGTCACTAAATGTTTCAGTGTCGTCTTTAGTCGTCCTATTAATAACAATAACATTAATAATAATAATACTAATATTACTAAATTTGCTTATATGCAAGCGCTTAATTAAGGTAACAGTTTCTTGTTTATATCTCGAAAACAGTTACTTCTATCAATTTTTATCTTTTTACTAAAATTAAAGCTGATAAAATTTCCTACAAAATAGTTATTTGCATTTTTTATGTAGGACTAACCATAAGCGAGATAGAAGTTTGAAAATAATTAATATTTAAAAAAAAAGTGCTTTAACAGAAAATGTCTTGTGATTTAAAATACACTTAATTTATTGGGACCAATACTTTATTAGAAGAAAAAGGAGGTGACATAAAAGTCACTGAAGTCTTCAGAGTCGTTTTTAAATGCTGCATTTTCGTCTTCGTCTCAAACATTGAAAACTGAATTACATTTTTGTTCAGTAACTGTAACAGTTTTCACTTTGGTTTTTTGCTTATATCTCGAAAACAATTACTCCTATCAATTTTTATCTTTCTTTCAAAATTAAAGCTGATAAAATTTCCTACAAAATAGTTATTTGCATTTCTTTTGTAAGACCAACCATAAGCGAGTTATAGAGTTGGATATAAATAATCTTTAACAAAAATTTGCTTTAAAATAAAATGTTTGAAAAACCGAAATTAAACTAAATTAATTGGGTCTAACACTTTAGTATAGGAAAAAGGAGAAGACATAAAAGTCACTAAATGTTTCAGAGTCGTCCTTAGTCGTCATATTAATAAGAATAACATTAATAATAATAATACTAATAGTACTAAATTTGCTTATATGCAAGCGCTTTATTAAGGTAACAGTTTTTTGGTTTCTTGCTTATATCTCGATAAGAGTTTTTCGTATCAATTTTTATCTTGTTTTCAAAATTAAAGCTGATAAAATTTCCTACAAAATAGTTATTTCCATTTTTTTGTAGGACCAACCATAAGCGAGTTGTAGAGTTGGATATAAATAATCTTTAACAAAAATTTGCTTTAAAATAAAATGTTTGAAAAACCGATATTTAACTAAATTAATTGGGTCTAACACTTTAGTAGAGGAAAAAGGAAAAGACATAAAAATCACCAAAGTCTTCAGAGTTGTTTTTAGTACTAAATTTGCTTATATGCAAGCGCTTAATTAAGGTAACAGTTTTTTGGTTTCTTGCTTATATCTCGAAAACTGTTACTCCTATCAATTTTTATTTTTTACTAAAATTAAAGCTGATAAAATTTCCTACAAAATAGTAATTTGCATTTTTCATGTAGGACTAACCATAAGCGAGATATAAGTTTGAAAATAATTAATATTTAAAAAAAAAGTGCTTTAACAGAAAATGTCTTGTGATTTAAAATACACTTAATTTAATGGGTCCAACACTTTATTAGAAGAAAAAGGAGGTGACATAAAAGTCACTGAAGTCTTCAGAGTCGATTTTAAATGCTGCATTTTCGTCTTTGTCTCAAACATTGAATACTGAATTACATTTTTGTTTAGTAACAGTTACAGTTTTCTTATTGGTTTTTTGCTTATATCTCGAAAACAGTTACTCCTATCAATTTTTATCTTTCTTTCAAAATCAAAGCTGATAAAATTTCCTACAAAATAGTTATTGGCATTTTTTTTGTAGGACCAACCATAAGCGAGTTATAGAGTTGGATATAAATAATCTTTAACCAAAATTTGCTTTAAAATAAAATGTTTGAAAAACCGAAATTAAACTAAATTAATTAAGACTAACACTATAGTATAGGAAAAAGGAGAAGACATAAAAGTCACCAAAGTCTTCAGAGTCGTTTTTAGTCGTCATATTAATAACAATAACATTAATAATAATAATACTAATAGTACCAAATTTGCTTATATGCAAGCGCTTTATTAAGGTAACAGTTTTTTGGTTTCTTGCTTATATCTCGAAAACAGTTACTCCTATCAATTTTTATTTGTTTACTAAAATTAAAGCTGATAAAATTTCCTACAAAATAGTTATTTACATTTTTCATGTAGGACTAACCATAAGCGAGATATAAGTTTGAAAATAATCAATATTTAAAAAAAAAGTGCTTTAACAGAAAATGTCTTGTGATTTAAAATACACTTAATTTATTGGGTCCAATACATTATTAGAAGAAAAAGGAGGTGACTTAAAAGTCACAGAAGTCTTCAGAGTCGTTTTTAAATGCTGCATTTTCGTCTTCGTCTCAAACATTGAAAACTGTATTACATTTTTGTTTAGTTACTGTAACAGTTTTCACTTTGGATTTTTGCTTATATCTCGAAAACAATTATTCCTATCAATTTTTATCTTTCTTTCAAAATTAAAGTTGATAAAATTTCCTACAAAATAGTTATTAGCATTTTTCTTGTAAGACCAACCATAAGCGAGTTATAGAGTTGGATATAAATAATATTTAACAAAAACTTGCTTTAAAATAAAATGTTTGAAAAACTAAAAAATAAAATTTCCTACAAAATAGTAATTTGCATTTTTCATGTAGGACTAACCATAAGCGAGATATAAGTTTAAAAATAATTAATATTTAAAAAAAAATTGCTTTAACAGAAAATGTCTTGTGATTTAAAATACACTTAATTTATTGGGTCCAATACTTTATTAGAAGAAAAAGGAGGTGACATAAAAGTCACCAAAGTCTTGAGAGTCGTTCTTAGTCGTCATATCAATAACAATAACATTAATAATAATAATACTAATAGTACTAAATTTGCTTATATGCAAGCGCTTAATTAAGGTAACAGTTTCTTGCTTATATCTCGAAAACTTACATTTTTGTTCAATAACTGTAACAGTTTTTACTTTGGTTTTTTGCTTATATCTCGAAAACAATTACTCCTATCAATTTTTATCTTTCTTTCAAAATTAAAGCTGATAAAATTTCCTACAAAATAGTTATTTGCATTTCTTTTGTAAGACCAACCATAAGCGAGTTATAGAGTTGGATATAAATAATCTTTAACAAAAATTTGCTTTAAAATATAATGTTTGAAAAACCGAAATTAAACTAAATTAATTGAGTCTAACACTTTAGTATAGGAAAAAGGAGAAGACATAAAAGTCACCAAAGTCTTCAGAGTCGTTTTTAGTTGTCATATTAATAACAATAACATTGATAATAATAATAATGCTGCATTTTCGTCTTCGTCTCAAACATTGAAAACTGAATTACATTTTTGTTCAGTAACAGTTTCAGTTTTCTTATTGGTTTTTTGCTTATATCTCGAAAACAGTTACTCCTATCAATTTTTATCTTTCTTTCAAAATTAAAGCTAATAAAATTTCCTACAAAATAGTTATTTACATTTTTCTTGTAGGACCAACCATAAGCGAGTTATAGAGTTGGGTATAAATAATATTTAACAAAAACTTGCTTTAAAATAAAATGTTTGAAAAACTAAAATTAAACTAAATTAATTGTGTCTAACACTTTAGTAGAGGAAAAAGGAGAAGACATAAAGGTCACTAAAGGTTTCAGAGTCGTCTTTAGTCGTCATATTAATAACAATAACATTAATAATAATACTAATAGTACTAAATTTGCTTACATGCAAACGCTTAATTAAGGTAACAGTTTTTTGGTTTCTTGCTTATATCTGGAAAACAGTTACTTATATCAATTTTTATCTTTTTACTAAAATTAAAGCTGATAAAATTTTCTACAAAATAGTTATTTGCATTTTTCATGTAAGACTAAGCATAAGCGAGATATAAGTTTAAAAATTATTAATATTTAAAAAAAAAGTGCTTTAACAGAAAATGTCTTGTGATTTAAAATACACTTAATTTATTGGGTCCAATACTATATTAGAAGAAAAAGGAGGTGACATAAAAGTCGCTGAAGTCTTCAGAGTCGTTTTTAAATGCTGCATTTTCGTCTTCGTCTCAAACATTGAAAACTGAATTACATTTTGTTCAGTAACTGTAACGGTTTTTACTTTGGTTTTTTGCTTATATCTCGAAAACAATTACTCCTATCAATTTTTATCTTTCTTTCAAAATTAAAGCTGATAAAATTTCCTACAAAATAGTTATTTGCATTTCTTTTGTAAGACCAACCATAAGCGAGTTATAGAGTTGGATATAAATAATCTTTAACAAAAATTTGCTTTAAAATATAATGTTTGATAAACCGAAATTAAACTAAATTAATTGAGTCTAACACTTTAGTATAGGAAAAAGGAGAAGACATAAAAGTCACCAAAGACTTCAGAATCGTTTTTAGTCGTCATATTAATAACAATAACATTAATAATAATAATAATGCTGCATTTTCGTCTTCGTCTCAAACATTGAAAACTGAATTACATTTTTGTTCAGTAACAGTTACAGTTTTCTTATTGGTTTTTTGCTTATATCACGAAAACAGTTACTCCTATTAATTTTTATCTTTCTTTCAAAATTAAAGCTGATAAAATTTCCTACAAAATAGTTATTTGCATTTTTTTGTAGGACCAACCATAAGCGAGTTATAGAGTTGGATATAAATAATCTTTAACAAAAATTTGCTTTAAAATAAAATGTTTGAAAAACCGATATTAAACTAAATTAATTGGGTCAAACACTTTAGTAGAGGAAAAATGAGAAGACATAAAAGTCACCAAAGTCTTCAGAGTTGTTTTTAGTACTAAATTTGCTTATATGCAAGCGCTTAATTAAGGTAACAGTTTTTTGGTCTCTTGCTTACATCTCGAAAACAGTTACTCCTATCAATTTTTATCTTTTTACTAAAATTAAAGCTGATAAAGTTTCCTACAAAATAGTAATTTGCATTTTTCATGTAGGACTAACCATAAGCGAGAAATAAGTTTGAAAATAATTAATATTTAAAAAAAAAAGTGCTTTAACAGAAAATGTTTTGTGATTTAAAATACACTTAATTTATTAGGTCCAATACTTTATTAGAAGAAAAAGGAGGTGACATATAAGTCACTGAAGTCTTCAGAGTCGATTTTAAATGCTGCATTTTCGTCTTCGTCTCAAACATTGAAAACTGAATTACATTTTTGTTCAGTAACAGTTACAGTTTTCTTATTGGTTTTTTGCTTATATCTCGAAAACAGTTACTCCTATCAATTTTTATCTTTCTTTTAAAATTATAGCTGATAAAATTTCCTACAAAATAATTATATAAATAAAAATAAATATAATAAAAGGAGAAGACATAAATGTCACTAAAGGTTTCAGAGTCGTCTTTAGTCGTCATATTAATAACAATAACATTAATAATAATAATACTAATAGTACTAAATTTGTTTATATGCAATCGCTTAATTAAGGTAACAGTTTTTTGGTTTCTTGCTTATATCTCGAAAACAGTTACTCTTATCAATTTTTATCTTTTTACTAAAATTAAAGCTGATAAAATTTCCTACAAAATAGTTATTTGCATTTCTCATGTAGGACTAACCATAAGCGAGATATAAGTTTGAAAATAATTAATATTTAAAAAAAAAGTGCTTTAACAGAAAATGTTTTGTGATATAAAATACACTTAATTTATTAGGTCCAATACTTTATTAGAAGAAAAAGGAGGTGACATATAAGTCACTGAAGTCTTCAGAGTCGATTTTAAATGCTGCATTTTCGTCTTCGTCTCAAACATTGAAAACTGAATTACATTTTTGTTCAGTAACAGTTACAGTTTTCTTATTGGTTTTTTGCTTATATCTCGAAAACAGTTACTCCTATCAATTTTTATCTTTCTTTTAAAATTAAAGCTGATTAAATTTACTACAAAATAATTATATAAATAAAAATAAATATAATAAAAGGAGAAGACATAAATGTCACTAAAGGTTTCAGAGTCGTCTTTAGTCGTCATATTAATAACAATAACATTTGTTAAATATTATTTATATCTAACTCTATAACTCGCTTATGGTTGGTCTTACAAGAAAAATGCAAATAACTATTTTGTAGGAAATTTTATCAGCTTTAATTTTAAAAGAAAGATAAAAATTGATAGAAGTAACTGTTTTCGAGATATAAGCAAAAAACCAATAAGAAAACTGTAACTGTTACTGAACAAAAATGTAATTCAGTTTTCAATGTTTGAGACGAAGACGAAAATGCAGCGTTATTATTATTATTAATGTTATTGTTATTAATATTACGACTAAAAACGACTCTGAAGACTTTGGTGACTTTTATGTCTTCTCCTTTTTCCTATACTAAAGTGTTAGACTCAATTAATTTAGTTTAATTTCGGTTTTTCAAACATTATATTTTAATGCAAATTTTTGTTAAAGATTATTTATATCCAACTCTATAACTCGCTTATGGTTGGTCTTACAAAAGAAATGCAAATAACTATTTTGTAGGAAATTTTATCAGCTTTAATTTTGAAAGAAAGATAAAAATTGATAGGAGTAACTGTTTTCGAGATATAAGCAAAAAACCAATAAGAATACTGTAACTGTTACTGAACAAAAATGTAATTCAGTTTTCAATGTTTGAGACGAAGACGAAAATGCAGCATTTAAAAAAGACTCTGAAGACTTCAGCGACTTTTATGTCACCTCCTTTTTCTTCTAATAAAGTATTGGACCCAATAAATTAAGTGTATTTTAAATCACAAGACATTTTCTGTTAAAGCACTTTTTTTTTAAATATTAATAATTTTTAAACTTATATCTCGCTTATGGTTAGTCTTACATGAAAAATGCAAATAACTATTTTGTAGGAAATTTTATCAGCTTTAATTTTAAAAGAAAGATAAAAATTGATAGAAGTAACTATTTTCGAGATATAAGCAAAAAACCAATAAGAAAACTGTAACTGTTACTGAACAAAAATGTAATTCAGTTTTCAATGTTTGAGACGAAGACGAAAATGCAGCATTTAAAATCGACTCTGAAGACTTCAGTGACTTATATGTCACCTCCTTTTTCTTCTAATAAAGTATTGGACCTAATAAATTAAGTGTATTTTAAATCACAAAACATTTTCTGTTAAAGCACTTTTTTTTTAAATATTAATTATTTTCATACTTATATCTCGCTTATGGTTAGTCCTACATGAGAAATGCAAATAACTATTTTGTAGAAAATTTTATCAGCTTTAATTTTGAAAGAAAGATAAAAATTGATAGGAGTAATTGTTTTCGAGATATAAGCAAAAAACCAAAGTAAAAACTGTTACAGTTACTGAACAAAAATGTAATTCAGTTTTCAATGTTTGAGAGGAAGACGAAAATGCAGCATTTAAAAACGACTCTGAAGACTTTAGTGACTTTTATGTCTCCTCCTTTTTCCTCTACTAAAGTGATAGACACAATTAATTTAGTTTAATTTCAGTTTTTCAAACATTTTATTTTAAAGCAAATTTTTGTTAAATATTAAAAACTATAAAATGGTTTAGATTGCCTAAAAACACACATCACACATGATCTTTTGCATAGAAATGAGAAAACGCTCATGTAACACACAAAATAAGCTCCATTTTTCCTTATTAAAAGTATTATTATTATTATTACTTTTGTTACTATTACTATTATTATTATTATTATTATTATTGTTATTATTATTATTATTAACTTTTGTATAGTAAATGATTTTATACCAGTTTTAAAATGAGTTATTAATTTTAGACAATTTCTTGCCTAAAAACACAGATCACAGATGATTTCTTGCATAGAAATGAGAAAACACTCATATAACACACAAAATAAGCTTCATTTTTGCTTAGAAAACTAAGCTTACTTTTATTACTATTATTATTATTTTTATTATTATTATTGTTATTATTATTATTATTATTATTATTATTATTATTATTATTATTATTATTATTATTATTATTATTATTATTATTATTATTATTATTATTATTATTATTATTATTATTATTATTATTATTATTATTATTATTATTATTATTATTATAATTATTATTATTAAAAACCGATTTTAACTTTTGTATAGTATTGTTTTTATACCAGTTTTAAAATGAGTGATTAATTTTAGCCAATTTCTTGCCTAAAAACTATAAAATGGCTAAGATTGCCTAAAGACACTGATCACACATGATCTTTTGCATAGAAATGAGAAAACGCTCATATAACACAAAATAAGCTTTATTTTTGCTTAGAAAACTAAGCTTACTTTTATCACTACTATTATTATTATTTTTATTATTATTATTATTATTATTATTATTATTATTATTATTATTATTATTATTATTATTATTATTATTATTCTTATTATTATTATTAATATTATTATTATTATAATTATTATTATTAATATTATTATTATTAATAACCGATTATAACTTTTGTATAGTAAATGTTTTTATAACAGTTTTAAAATGAATTATTAGTTTTAGACAATTTCTTGCCTAAAAACACAGATCACAGATGATCTCTTGCATAGAAATGAGAAAACGCTCAGATAACACAAAATAAGCATCATTTTTGCTTAAAAAAACTAAGCTTTAATTTAGAAAGAAATTCATTATTATAAGTATTATTATCATTAGTCCTATATGAAAAATGCAAATTACTATTTTGTTGGAAATTTTATTTTTTAGTTTTTCAAACATTTTATTTTAAAGCAAGTTTTTGTTAAATATTATTTATATCCAACTCTATAACTCGCTTATGGTTGGTCCTACAAGAAAAATGCAAATAACTATTTTGTAGGAAATTTTATCAGCTTTAATTTTGAAAGAAAGATAAAAATTGATAGGAATAATTGTTTTCGAGATATAAGCAAAAAACCAAAGTGAAAACTGTTACAGTTACTAAACAAAAATGTAATTCAGTTTTCAATGTTTGAGACGAAGACGAAAATGCAGCATTTAAAAACGACTCTGAAGACTTCTGTGACTTTTAAGTCACCTCCTTTTTCTTCTAATAATGTATTGGACCCAATAAATTAAGTGTATTTTAAATCACAAGACATTTTCTGTTAAAGCACTTTTTTTTAAATATTGATTATTTTCAAACTTATATCTCGCTTATGGTTAGTCCTACATGAAAAATGCAAATAACTATTTTGTAGGAAATTTTATCAGCTTTAATTTTAGTAAACAGATAAAAATTGATAGGAGTAACTGTTTTCGAGATATAAGCAAGAAACCAAAAAACTGTTACCTTAATAAAGCGCTTGCATATAAGCAAATTTAGTACTATTAGTATTATTATTATTAATGTTATTGTTATTAATATGACGACTAAAAACGATTCTGAAGACTTTGGTGACTTTTATGTCTTCTCCTTTTTCCTATACTAAAGTGTTAGACACAATTAATTTAGTTTAATTTCAGTATTTCAAACATTTTATTTTAAAGCAAATTTTTGTTAAATATTATTTATATCTATCTCTATAACTCGCTTATGCTTGGTCCTACAAGAAAAATACAAATAACTATTTTGTAGGAAATTTTATCAGCTTTAATTTTAGTAAAAAGATAAAAATTGATAGGAGTAACTGTTTTCGAGATATAAGCAAGAAACCAATAAACTGTTACCTTAATAAAGCGCTTGCATATAAGCAAATTTAGTACTATTAGTATTATTATTATTAATGTTATTGTTATTAATATGACGACTAAAAACAACTCTCAAAACTTTGGTGACTTTTATGTCTTCTCCTTTTTCCTCAACTAAAGTGTTAGTCTTAATTAATTTAGTTTAATTTCGGTCTTTCAAACATTTTATTTTAAAGCAAATTTTTGTTAAAGATTATTTATATCCAACTCTATAACTCGCTTATGGTTGGTCCTACAAAAAAAATGCCAATAACTATTTTGTAGGAAATTTTATCAGCTTTGATTTTGAAAGAAAGATAAAAATTGATAGGAGTAACTGTTTTCGAGATATAAGCAAAAAACCAATAAGAAAACTGTAACTGTTACTAAACAAAAATGTAATTCAGTATTCAATGTTTGAGACAAAGACGAAAATGTAGCATTTAAAATCGACTCTGAAGACTTCAGTGATTTTTATGTCACCTCCTTTTTCTTCTAATAAAGTATTGGACCCATTAAATTAAGTGTATTTTAAATCACAAGACATTTTCTGTTAAAGCACTTTTTTTTAATATTAATTATTTTCAAACTTATATCTCGCTTATGGTTAGTCCTACATGAAAAATGCAATTAACTATTTTGTAGGAAATTTTATCAGCTTTAATTTTGAAAGAAAGATAAAAATTGATAGGAATAATAGTTTTCGAGATATAAGCAAAAAACCAAAGTGAAAACTGTTACAGTTACTAAACAAAAATGTAATTCAGTTTTCAATGTTTGAGACGAAGACGAAAATGCAGCATTTAAAAACGATTCTGAAGACTTCTGTGACTTTTAAGTCACCTCCTTTTTCTTCTAATAATGTATTGGACCCAGTAAATTAAGTGTATTTTAAATCACAAGACATTTTCTGTTAAAGCACTTTTTTTTAAATATTGATTATTTTCAAACTTATATCTCGCTTAAGGTTAGTCCTACATGAAAAATGCAAATAACTATTTTGTAAGAAATTTTATCAGCTTTAATTTTAGTAAACAGATAAAAATTGATAGGAGTAACTGTTTTCGAGATATAAGCAAGAAACCAAAAAACTGTTACCTTAATAAAGCGCTTGCATATAAGCAAATTTAGTACTATTAGTATTATTATTATTAATGTTATTGTTATTAATATGACGACTAAAAACGACTCTGAAGACTTTGGTGACTTTTATGTCTCTTCCTTTTTCCTATACTAAAGTGTTAGACACAATTAATTTAGTTTAATTTCAGTATTTCAAACATTTTATTTTAAAACAAATTTTTGTTAAAGATTATTTATATCCAACTCTATAACTCGCTTATGGTTGGTCCTACAAAGAAAATGCCAATAACTATTTTGTAGGAAATTTTATCAGCTTTGATTTTGAAAAATAGACAAAAATTGATAGGAGTAATTGTTTTCGAGATATAAGCAAAAAACCAAAGTAAAAACTGTTACAGTTACTGAACAAAAATGTAATTCAGTTTTCAATGTTTGAGACGAAGACGAAAATGCAGCATTTAAAAACGACTCTGAAGACTTCAGTGACTTTTATGTCACCTCCTTTTCCTTCTAATAAAGTATTGGACCCATTAAATTAAGTGTATTTTAATTCACAAGACATTTTCTGTTAAAGCACTTTTTTTTTAAATATTAATTATTTTCAAACTTATATCTCGCTTATGGTTAGTCCTACATGAAAAATGCAAATAACTATTTTGTAGGAAATTTTATCAGCTTTAATTTTGAAAGAGAGATAAAAATTGATAGGAGTAATTGTTTTCGAGATATAAGCAAAAAACCAAAGTAAAAACTGTTACAGTTACTGAACAAAAATGTAATTCAGTTTTCAATGTTTGAGACGAAGACGAAAATGCAGCATTTAAAAACGACTCTGAAGACTTCAGCGACTTTTATGTCACCTCCTTTTTCTTCTAATAAAGTATTGGACCCAATAAATTAAGTGTATTTTAAATCACAAGACATTTTCTGTTAAAGCACTTTTTTTTTAAATATTAATAATTTTTAAACTTATATCTCGCTTATGGTTAGTCTTACATGAAAAATGCAAATAACTATTTTGTAGAAAATTTTATCGGCTTTAATTTTAGTAAAAAGATAAAAATTGATATAAGTAACTGTTTTCCAGATATAAGCAAGAAACCAAAAAACTGTTACCCTAATTAAGCGTTTGCATGTAAGCAAATTTAGTACTATTAGTATTATTATTAATGTTAGTGTTATTAATATGACGACAAAAGACGACTCTGAAACCTTTAGTGACCTTTATGTCTTCTCCTTTTTCCTCTACTAAAGTGTTAGACACAATTAATTTAGTTTAATTTTAGTTTTTCAAACATTTTATTTTAAAGCAAGTTTTTGTTAAATATTATTTATATCCAACTCTATAACTCGCTTATGGTTGGTCCTACAAGAAAAATGCAAATAACTATTTTGTAGGAAATTTTATCAGCTTTAATTTTGAAAGAAAGATAAAAATTGATAGGAGTAATTGTTTTCGAGATATAAGCAAAAAACCAAAGTAAAAACTGTTACAGTTACTGAACAAAAATGTAATTCAGTTTTCAATGTTTGAGTAGAAGACGAAAATGCAGCATTTAAAAACGACTCTGAAGACTTTAGTGACTTTTATGTCTCCTCCTTTTTCCTCTACTAAAGTGTTAGACACAATTAATTTAGTTTAATTTCAGTTTTTCAAACATTTTATTTTAAAGCAAATTTTTGTTAAATATTAAAAACTATAAAATGGTTTAGATTGCCTAAAAACACACATCACACATGATCTTTTGCATAGAAATGAGAAAACGCTCATGTAACACACAAAATAAGCTCCATTTTTCCTTATTAAAAGTATTATTATTATTATTATTACTTTTGTTACTATTACTATTATTATTATTATTATTATTATTGTTATTATTATTATTATTAACTTTTGTATAGTAAATGATTTTATACCAGTTTTAAAATGAGTTATTAATTTTAGACAATTTCTTGCCTAAAAACACAGATCACAGATGATTTCTTGCATAGAAATGAGAAAACACTCATATAACACACAAAATAAGCTTCATTTTTGCTTAGAAAACTAAGCTTACTTTTATTACTATTATTATTATTTTTATTATTATTATTGTTATTATTATTATTATTATTATTATTATTATTATTATTATTATTATTATTATAATTATTATTACTAAAAACCGATTTTAACTTTTGTATAGTATTGTTTTTATACCAGTTTTAAAATGATTGATTAATTTTAGCCAATTTCTTGCCTAAAAACTATAAAATGGCTAAGATTGCCTAAAAACACTGATCACACATGATCTTTTGCATAGAAATGAGAAAACGCTCATATAACACAAAATAAGCTTTATTTCTGCTTAGAAAACTAAGCTTACTTTTATTACTACTATTATTATTATTTTTATTATTATTATTATTATTATTATTATTATTATTATTATTATTATTATTATTATTATTATTATTATTATAATTATTATTATTATTATTATTATTATTAATAACCGATTATAACTTTTGTATAGTAAATGTTTTTATAACAGTTTTAAAATGAATTATTAGTTTTAGACAATTTCTTGCCTAAAAACACAGATCACAGATGATCTCTTGCATAGAAATGAGAAAACGCTCAGATAACACAAAATAAGCATCATTTTTGCTTAAAAAAACTAAGCTTTAATTTAGAAAGAAATTCATTATTATAAGTATTATTATCATTATTATTATTATTATTATTATTATTATTATTATTATTATTATTATTATTATTATTATTATTATTATTATTATTATTATTATTATTATTATTATTATTATTATTATTATTATTATTATTATTATTGTTATTATTATATTATTATTATTATTATTATTATTATTATTATTATTATTAACTTTTGTATTGTAAATGTTTTTATACCAGTTTTAAAATGAGTTATTAATTTTAGACAATTTCTTGCCTAAAAACACAGATCACAGATGATTTCTTGCATAGAAATGAGAAAACGCTCATATAACACAAAATAAGCTTCATTTTTGCTTAGAAAACTAAGCTTACTTTTATTACTATTATTATTTTTATTATTATTATTATTATTACTATTATTAGTATTATTATTTTTATTATTATTATTATTATTATTATTATTATTAAAAACTTATATTAAACAGACAGAAAACGTCGTATTCTGACACAAAAAAACGAATTACGTTATAGACTTGACGAGAACGGCGTATCTCGGACTCTTATAGGACTTTTATAGAGTCAAAAAGTATCAGTTTGGATTAAAATAAATTATTTTTGTTGACTCTCAGTCTGAATTGTTCATCAGTTCAAACAAAAACGGCTTATTTTAGACGATCTTTTGCTTTGAACAAGAAAACTTACATCGAACAGACTAAAAACGTATTAATCTGGCATAAAAGAGAAATTTATGTATCACTTTAGATAAAGGCAGCTAATCCTATTCGTTTCATTGCTTAAAATAGACAAAATTGTTAATAAATCTAACAAAAACGCTGTATTCTAGCACAAAATACTAATTACATTATAGTTTCGACGAGAATTGCTTATTTGAAATGATTCTATGCTTCCAAACGAGTAAATTTTTATTAAACAGATGCCAAACATCATGTTTTGTCCTATGAAGACATTTTATATTGCAGTTTGTATTAAAACAAAATATTTTCGTTGATTCTTTGTTAGAAGCAGCAAACCTAACATTAAAGAATCTGAAAACTTTGTATTCGGACACAAACCACCGAATTTTGTATCAGTTTAGACAAAAACGGTTGATTTTCGACAATATTTTGCTTTGAACAAGAAAACTTATATCAAACTGACTAAAAACGTCTTATTTTAGCACAAAACAAAAGATTTGCGTTATAGTCTTAAAGCTGATTCATGCCACAGTTTGGATAAAAACCAAATATTTTTGTTAATTCATTGTTACAAACAAGAAACCTTACATCAAAGAAACTGAAAACCCCTTATTCAGGCACAGAAATTCGAATTACGTTTCAGTCTGGACAAAAACTGCTTATTTTAGACGATCTTTTGTCTTGAACACGAAAACTTACATTAAAAAGATTAAAAACGTCTTATTCTGGCTGAAAACTGCAAATTATATATTACTCTAGATAAAAGCAATTTATCCTGATTACTCCTTTACTTAGAATAGAGTAAACTTGTATAAAACTTAATGAAAACTTTAAATTTCGTCTCAAAGAAATAATTTACATTATAGTTTTGACCAGCACTGTTTATTTCAAACGAATTTATCATTCGAAACTAATGAACTTTTATGGGGCAGATGCAAAACCACATATTACCATATAAAGCGTTGTTTTAAAGCAAAGTATTTCCTTTTGCAACAAGAAATTTCACGTCAAAGAAACTGAAAACTTCGTATCCATGCATAAATATCGAATTACGTATCAGTTTAAGCAAATACAGCTTATTTTAAACGATTCCTTGCTATAAACAAGAAAAATTTTATCAAGCATATTGAAAACGTCTTATTCTCGAAAATAAGAGCAAATTATGTATCAGTTTTAACAAAAGCGGATTACTCTGTTTGATTCTATGCTTAGAGTAGAGTAAACTACTATAAAACGTAATGAAAACTCTATATTCAAGCTCAAAAGAACAAATTACGTTATAGATTTGGCAAAAAAAAAATATTTCGGACGATTACATACTTCGAAGTAAGCAAACTTTAATTGAACAAGTGCAAAAGCTAATACTTTGCTTTAAAATAACGATTTATGTGGTAATATGGTATTTTGCATCTGTCCTATAAAAGTTTACTCGTTTCGCTCCATTGAATCATTCGAAATAAATTATTTTAACACAACAACAGCGAAAATAATTTGTTTTTGTTTAAACTGTTACATAAGTCGCTTTTATAAAACGAACTAAGACGTTTGGCATTTGTTTAGTGAAAGTTTTCTCGTTTGGGGGCATAAAATCGTTTGAAATTAACAGTTCTGGTCAAAACTATAACGTAAATTATTTCTTTGAGACGAAATTTAAAGTTTTCATTAAGTTTTATACAAGTTTGCTCTATTCTAAGCAAAGGAGTAATCAGGATAAACTGCTTTTATCCAAAGTAATACATAATTTGCAGTTTTGAGCCAGAATAAGACGTTTTTAATCTTTTTAATGTAAGTTTTCGTGTTCAAAAGAAAGAATCGTCTAAAATAAGCAATTTGTGTCTAGACTGAAACGTAATTTGATTTTCTGGGCCTGAATAAGAGGTTTTCAGTTTCTTTGATGTAAGGTTTCTTGTTTGTAACAATGAATAAACGAAAATCATTGGTTTTAATCCAAACTGTGACATACATCGTTTTTTAAAGGCGAAATCAGACGTTTTGCCTCTGTTCAGTAAAAGTATACTGGTTTCAAAGCATAGAATCGTTTGAAATTAACAGTTCTCGTCAAGACTATAACGCAAATCTTTAAAGTGATACAAAGAAATAATTTACGTTATAGTTTTGACCAGAACTGATAATTTCAAACGATTTTATGCCCCCAAACGAGAAAACTTTCAATAAACAGATGCCAAACGTCTTAGTTCGTTTTATAAAAGCGATTTATGTTACAGTTTAAACAAAAACAAATTATTTTCGTTGTTGTTGTGTCAAAATAATTTCTTTCGAATGATTCAATGGAGCGAAACGAGTAAACTTTTATAGGACAGATGCAAAATACCATATTACCACATAAATCGTTATTTTAAAGCAAAGTATTAGCTTTTGCACTTGTTCAATTAAAGTTTGCTTACTTCGAAGTATGTAATCGTCCGAAATATTTTTTTTTGCCAAAACTATAACGTAATTTGTTCTTTTGAGCTTGAATATAGAGTTTTTATTACGTTTTATAGTAGTTTACTCTACTCTAAGCATAGAATCAAACAGAGTAATCCGCTTTTGTTAAAACTGATACATAATTTGCTCTTATTTTCGAGAATAAGACGTTTTCAATATGCTTGATAAAATTTTTCTTGTTTATAGCAAGGAATCGTTTAAAATAAGCTGTATTTGCTTAAACTGATACGTAATTCGATATTTATGCATGGATACGAAGTTTTCAGTTTCTTTGACGTGAAATTTCTTGTTGCAAAAGGAAATACTTTGCTTTAAAACAACGCTTTATATGGTAATATGTGGTTTTGCATCTGCCCCATAAAAGTTCATTAGTTTCGAATGATAAATTCGTTTGAAATAAACAGTGCTGGTCAAAACTATAATGTAAATTATTTCTTTGAGACGAAATTTAAAGTTTTCATTAAGTTTTATACAAGTTTACTCTATTCTAAGTAAAGGAGTAGTCAGGATAAATTGCTTTTATCTAGAGTAATATATAATTTGCAGTTTTCAGCCAGAATAAGACGTTTTTAATCTTTTTAATGTAAGTTTTCGTGTTCAAGACAAAAGATCGTCTAAAATAAGCAGTTTTTGTCCAGACTGAAACGTAATTCGAATTTCTGTGCCTGAATAAGGTGTTTTCAGTTTCTTTGATGTAAGGTTTCTTGTTTGTAACAATGAATTAACAAAAATATTTGGTTTTTATCCAAACTGTGGCATGAATCAGCTTTAAGACTATAACGCAAATCTTTTGTTTTGTGCTAAAATAAGACGTTTTTAGTCAGTTTGATATAAGTTTTCTTGTTCAAAGCAAAATATTGTCGAAAATCAACCGTTTTTGTCTAAACTGATACAAAATTCGGTGGTTTGTGTCCGAATACAAAGTTTTCAGATTCTTTAATGTTAGGTTTGCTGCTTCTAACAAAGAATCAACGAAAATATTTTGTTTTAATACAAACTGCAATATAAAATGTCTTCATAGGACAAAACATGATGTTTGGCATCTGTTTAATAAAAATTTACTCGTTTGGAAGCATAGAATCATTTCAAATAAGCTATTCTCGTCGAAACTATAATGTAATTAGTATTTTGTGCTAGAATACAGCGTTTTTGTTAGATTTATTAACAATTTTGTCTATTTTAAGCAATGAAACGAATAGGATTAGCTGCCTTTATCTAAAGTGATACATAAATTGCTCTTTTATGCCAGATTAATACGTTTTTAGTCTGTTCGATGTAAGTTTTCTTGTTCAAAGCAAAAGATCGTCTAAAATAAGCCGTTTTTGTTTGAACTGATGAACAATTCAGACTGAGACTCAACAAAAATAATTTATTTTAATCCAAACTGATACTTTTTGACTCTATAAAAGTCCTATAAGAGTCCGAGATACGCCGTTCTCGTCAAGTCTATAACGTAATTCGTTTATTTGTGTCAGAATACGACGTTTTCTGTCTGTTTAATATAAGTTTTTAATAATAATAATAATAATAATAATAACAATAATAATAATATTAATAATAATAATAATAATAATAAAAATAATAATACTAATAATAGTAATAATAATAATAATAAAAATAATAATAGTAATAAAAGTAAGCTTAGTTTTCTAAGCAAAAATGAAGCTTATTTTGTGTTATATGAGCGTTTTCTCATTTCTATGCAAGAAATCATCTGTGATCTGTGTTTTTAGGCAAGAAATTGTCTAAAATTAATAACTCATTTTAAAACTGGTATAAAAACATTTACAATACAAAAGTTAATAATAATAATAATAATAATAATAATAATAATAATAATAATAATAATAGTAATAAATAAAATAATAATAATAATAATAATAATAATAATAATAATAATAATAATAATAATAATAATAATAATAATAATAATAATAATAATAATAATAATGATAATAATACTTATAATAATGAATTTCTTTCTAAATTAAAGCTTAGTTTTTTTAAGCAAAAATGATGCTTATTTTGTGTTATCTGAGCGTTTTCTCATTTCTATGCAAGAGATCATCAGTGATCTGTGTTTTTAGGCAAGAAATTGTCTAAAACTAATAATTCATTTTAAAACTGTTATAAAAACATTTACTATACAAAAGTTATAATCGGTTATTAATAATAATAATAATAATAATAATAATTATAATAATAATAATAATTATAATAATAATAATAATAATAATAATAATAATAATAATAATAATAATAATAATAAAAATAATAATAATAGTAGTAATAAAAGTAAGCTTAGTTTTCTAAGCAAAAATAAAGCTTATTTTGTGTTATATGAGCGTTTTCTCATTTCTATGCAAAAGATCATCTGTAATCAGTGTTTTTAGGCAATCTTAGCCATTTTATAGTTTTTAGGCAAGAAATTGGCTAAAATCAATCACTCATTTTAAAACTGGTATAAAAACAATACTATACAAAATTAAAATCGGTTTTTAAATAATAATAATTATAATAATAATAATAATAATAATAATAATAATAATGATAATAATAATAATAATAACAATAATAATAATAATAATAATAATAATAATAATAACAATAATAATAATAAAAATAATAATAATAGTAATAAAAGTAAGCTTAGTTTTCTAAGCAAAAATGAAGCTTATTTTGTGTGTTATATGAGTGTTTTCTCATTTCTATGCAAGAAATCATCTGTGATCTGTGTTTTTAGGCAAGAAATTGTCTAAAATTAATAACTTATTTTAAAACTGGTATAAAATCATTTACTATACAAAAGTTAATAATAATGTTACAGTTACTGAACAAAAATGAAAGTTTTCGAGATATAAGCAAGAAACTGTTACCTTAATTAAGCGCTTGCATATAAGCAAATTTAGTACTATTAGTATTATTATTATTATTAATGTTATTGTTATTGATATGACGACTAAGAACGACTCTCAAGACTTTGGTGACTTTTATGTCACCTCATTTTTCTTCTAATAAAGTATTGGACCCAATAAATTAAGTGTATTTTAAATCACAAGACATTTTCTGTTAAAGCACTTTTTTTTTAAATATTAATTATTTTTAAACTTATATCTCGCTTATGGTTAGTCCTACATGAAAAATGCAAATTACTATTTTGTAGGAAATTTTATCAGCTTTAATTTTAGTAAAAAGATAAAAATTGATAGGAGTAACTGTTTTCGAGATATAAGCAAGAAACCAAAAAACTGTTACCTTAATTAAGCGCTTGCATATAAGCAAATTTAGTACTAAAAACAACTCTGAAGACTTTGGTGATTTTTATGTCTTCTCCTTTTTCCTCTACTAAAGTGTTGGACCCAATTAATTTAGTTTAATATCAGTTTTTCAAACATTTTATTTTAAAGCAAATTTTTGTTAAAGATTATTTATATCCAACTCTATAACTCGCTTATGGTTGGTCTTACAAAAAAATGGAAATAACTATTTTGTAGGAAATTTTATCAGCTTTAATTTTGAAAAAAAGGTAAAAATTGATAGGAGTAACTGTTTTCGAGATATAAGCAAGAAACCAAAAAACTGTTACCTTAATAAAGCGCTTGAATATAAGCAAATTTAGTACTATTAGTATTATTATTATTAATGTTATTGTTATTAATATGACGACTAAAGACGACTCTGAAACATTTAGTGACTTTTATGTCTTCTCCTTTTTCCTATACTAAAGTGTTAGACCCAATTAATTTAGGTTAATTTCGGTTTTTCAAACATTTTATTTTAAAGCAAATTTTTGTTAAAGATTATTTATATCCAACTCTATAACTCGCTTATGGTTGGTCTTACAAAAGAAATGCAAATAACTATTTTGTAGGAAATTTTATCAGCTTTAATTTTGAAAGAAAGATAAAAATTGATAGGAGTAATTGTTTTCGAGATATAAGCAAAAAACCAAAGTGAAAACTGTTACAGTTACTGAACAAAAATGTAATTCAGTTTTCAATGTTTGAGACGAAGACGAAAATGCAGCATTTAAAAACGACTCTGAAGACTTCAGTGACTTTTATGTCACCTCCTTTTTCTTCTAATAGAGTATTGGTCCCAATAAATTAAGTGTATTTTAAATCACAAGACATTTTCTGTTAAAGCACTTTTTTTTTAAATATTAATTATTTTCAAACTTCTATCTCGCTTATGGTTAGTCCTACATAAAAAATGCAAATAACTATTTTGTAGTAAATTTTATCAGCTTTAATTTTAGTAAAAAGATAAAAATTGATAGGAGTAACTGTTTTCGAGATATAAGCAAGAAACTGTTACCTTAATTAAGCGCTTGCATATAAGCAAATTTAGTAATATTAGTATTATTATTATTAATGTTATTGTTATTAATAGGGCGACTAAAGACGACTCTGAAACATTTAGTGACTTTTATGTCTTTTCCTTTTTCCTCTACTAAAGTGTTAGACACAATTAATTTAGTTTAATTCCGGTTTTTCAAGCATTTTATTTTAAAGCAAATTTTTGTTAAAGATTATTTATATCCAACTCTATAACTCGCTTATGGTTGGTCTTACAAAAGAAATGCAAATAACTATTTTGTTGGAAATTTTATCAGCTTTAATTTTGAAAGAAAGATAAAAATTGATAGGAGTAATTGTTTTCGAGATATAAGCAAAAAACCAAAGTGAAAACTGTTACAGTTACTGAACAAAAATGTAATTCAGTTTTCAATGTTTGAGACGAAGACGAAAATGCAGCATTTAAAAACGACTCTGAAGACTTCAGTGACTTTTATGTCACCTCCTTTTTCTTCTAATAGAGTATTGGTCCCAATAAATTAAGTGTATTTTAAATCACAAGACATTTTCTGTTAAAGCAATTTTTTTTTAAATATTAATTATTTTCAAACTTCTATCTCGCTTATGGTTAGTCCTACATAAAAAATGCAAATAACTATTTTGTAGGAAATTTTATCAGCTTTAATTTTAGTAAACAAATAAAAATTGATAGGAGTAACTGTTTTCGAGATATAAGCAAGAAACCAAAAAACTGTTACCTTAATAAAGCGCTTGCATATAAGCAAATTTAGTACTATTAGTATTATTATTATTAATGTTATTGTTATTAATATGACGACTAAAAACGACTCTGAAGACTTTGGTGACATTTATGTCTTCTCCTTTTTCCTATACTAAAGTGTTAGACACAATTAATTTAGTTTAATTTCGGTATTTCAAACATTTTATTTTAAAGCAAATTTTTGTTAAATATTATTTATATCTATCTCTATAACTCGCTTATGCTTGGTCCTACAAGAAAAATACAAATAACTATTTTGTAGAAATTTTTATCAGCTTTAATTTTAGTAAAAAGATAAAAATTGATAGGAGTAACTGTTTTCGAGATATAAGCAAGAAACCAAAAAACTGTTACCTTAATAAAGCGCTTGCATATAAGCAAATTTAGTACTATTAGTATTATTATTATTAATGTTATTGTTATTAATATGACGACTAAAAACGACTCTCAAGACTTTGGTGACTTTTATGTCTTCTCCTTTTTCCTCAACTAAAGTGTTAGTTTTAATTAATTTAGTTTAATTTCGGTTTTTCAAACATTTTATTTTAAAGCAAATTTTTGTTAAAGATTATTTATATCCAACGCTATAACTCGCTTATGGTTAGTCCTACAAAAAAAATGCCAATAACTATTTTGTAGGAAATTTTATCAGCTTTGATTTTGAAAGAAAGATAAAAATTGATAGGAGTAACTGTTATATCTCGAAAACAATTACTCCTATCAATTTTTGTCTTTTTTTCAAAATCAAAGCTGATAAAATTTCCTACAAAATGGTTATTGGCATTTTTTTTGTAGGACCAACCATAAGCGAGTTATAGAGTTGGATATAAATAATCTTTAACAAAAATTTGCTTTAAATTAAAATGTTTGAAATACTGAAATTAAACTAAATTAATTGTGTCTAACACTTTAGTATAGGAAAAAGGAGAAGACATAAAAGTCACCAAAGTCTTCAGAGTCGTTTTTAGTTGTCATATTAATAACAATAACATTAATAATAATAATACTAATAGTACTAAATTTGCTTATATGCAAGCGCTTTATTAAAGTAACAGTTTTTTGGTTTCTTGCTTATATCTCGAAAACAGTTACTCCTATCAATTTTTATCTGTTTACTAAAATTAAAGCTGATAAAATTTTTTACAAAATAGTTATTTGCATTTTTCATGTAGGACTAACCTTAAGCGAGATATAAGTTTGAAAATAATCAATATTTAAAAAAAAAGTGCTTTAACAGAAAATGTCTTGTGATTTAAAATACACTTAATTTATTGGGTCCAATACATTATTAGAAGAAAAAGGAGGTGACTTAAAAGTCACAGAAGTCTTCAGAGTCGTTTTTAAATGCTGCATTTTTGTCTTCGTCTCAAACATTGAAAACTGAATTACATTTTTGTTTAGTAACTGTAACAGTTTTCACTTTGGTTTTTTGCTTATATCTCGAAAACAATTATTCCTATCAATTTTTATCTTTTTTTCAAAATTAAAGCTGATAAAATTTCCTACAAAATAGTTATTTGCATTTTTCATGTAGGACTAACCATAAGCGAGATATAAGTTTGAAAATAATTAATATTAAAAAAAAGTGCTTTAACAGAAAATGTCTTGTGATTTAAAATACACTTAATTTAATGGGTCCAATACTTTATTAGAAGAAAAAGGAGGTGACATAAAAGTCACTGAAGTCTTCAGAGTCGATTTTAAATGCTGCATTTTCGTCTTTGTCTCAAACATTGAATACTGAATTACATTTTTGTTTAGTAACAGTTACAGTTTTCTTATTGGTTTTTTGCTTATATCTCGAAAACAGTTACTCCTATCAATTTTTATCTTTCTTTCAAAATCAAAGCTGATAAAATTTCCTACAAAATAGTTATTGGCATTTTTTTTGTAGGACCAACCATAAGCGAGTTATAGAGTTGGATATAAATAATCTTTAACAAAAATTTGCTTTAAAATAAAATGTTTGAAAAACCGAAATTAAACTAAATTAATTAAGACTAACACTTTAGTTGAGGAAAAAGGAGAAGACATAAAAGTCACCAAAGTTTTGAGAGTTGTTTTTAGTCGTCATATTAATAACAATAACATTAATAATAATAATACTAATAATACTAAATTTGCTTATATGCAAGCGCTTTATTAAGGTAACAGTTTATTGGTTTCTTGTTTATATCTCGAAAACAGTTACTCCTATCAATTTTTATCTTTTTACTAAAATTAAAGCTGATAAAATTTCCTACAAAATAGTTATTTGTATTTTTCTTGTAGGACCAAGCATAAGCGAGTTATAGAGATAGATATAAATAATATTTAACAAAAATTTGCTTTAAAATAAAATGTTTGAAATACTGAAATTAAACTAAATTAATTGTGTCTAACACTTTAGTATAGGAAAAAGGAGAAGACATAAAAGTCACCAAAGTCTTCAGAGTCGTTTTTAGTCGTCATATTAATAACAATAACATTAATAATAATAATACTAATAGTACTAAATTTGCTTATATGCAAGCGCTTTATTAAGGTAACAGTTTTTTGGTTTCTTGCTTATATCTCGAAAACAGTTACTCCTATCAATTTTTATCTGTTTACTAAAACTAAAGCTGATAAAATTTTCTACAAAATAGTTATTTGCATTTTTCATGTAGGACTAACCATAAGCGAGATATAAGTTTGAAAATAATCAATATTTAAAAAAAAGTGCTTTAACAGAAAATGTCTTGTGATTTAAAATACACTTAATTTATTGGGTCCAATACATTATTAGAAGAAAAAGGAGGTGACTTAAAAGTCACAGAAGTCTTCAGAGTCGTTTTTAAATGCTGCATTTTCGTCTTCGTCTCAAACATTGAAAACTGAATTACATTTTTGTTTAGTAACTGTAACAGTTTTCACTTTGGTTTTTTGCTTATATCTCGAAAACAATTATTCCTATCAATTTTTATCTTTCTTTTAAAATTAAAGCTGATAAAATTTCCTACAAAATAGTTATTTGCATTTTTCTTGTAGGACCAACCATAAGCGAGTTATAGAGTTGGATATAAATAATATTTAACAAAAACTTGCTTTAAAATAAAATGTTTGAAAAACTAAAAAATAAAATTTCCTACAAAATAGTAATTTGCATTTTTCATATAGGACTAACCATAAGCGAGATATAAGTTTAAAAATAATTAATATTTAAAAAAAAAGTGCTTTAACAGAAAATGTCTTGTGATTTAAAATACACTTAATTTATTGTGTCCAATACTTTATTAGAAGAAAAAGGAGGTGACATAAAAGTCACCAAAGTCTTGAGAGTCGTTCTTAGTCGTCATATCAATAACAATAACATTAATAATAATAATATTAATAGTACTAAATTTGCTTATATGCAAGCGCTTTATTAAGGTAACAGTTTATTGGTTTCTTGTTTATATCTCGAAAACAGTTACTCCTATCAATTTTTATCTTTTTACTAAAATTAAAGCTGATAAAATTTCCTACAAAATAGTTATTTGTATTTTTCTTGTAGGACCAAGCATAAGCGAGTTATAGAGATAGATATAAATAATATTTAACAAAAATTTGCTTTAAAATAAAATGATTGAAATACTGAAATTAAACTAAATTAATTGTGTCTAACACTTTAGTATAGGAAAAAGGAGAAGACATAAAAGTCACCAAAGTCTTCAGAGTCGTTTTTAGTCGTCATATTAATAACAATAACATTAATAATAATAATACTAATAGTACTAAATTTGCTTATATGCAAGCGCTTTATTAAGGTAACAGTTTTTTGGTTTCTTGCTTATATCTCGAAAACAGTTACTCCTATCAATTTTTATCTGTTTACTAAAATTAAAGCTGATAAAAATTCCTACAAAATAGTTATTTGCATTTTTCATGTAGGACTAACCATAAGCGAGATAAAAGTTTGAAAATAATCAATATTTAAAAAAAAGTGCTTTAACAGAAAATGTCATGTGATTTAAAATACACTTAATTTATTGGGTCCAATACATTATTAGAAGAAAAAGGAGGTGACTTAAAAGTCACAGAAGTCTTCAGAGTCGTTTTTGAATGCTGCATTTTCGTCTTCGTCTCAAACATTGAAAACTGAATTACATTTTTGTTTAGTAACTGTAACAGTTTTCACTTTGGTTTTTTGCTTATATCTCGAAAACAATTATTCCTATCAATTTTTATCTTTTTTTCAAAATTAAAGCTGATAAAATTTCCTACAAAATAGTTATTTGCATTTTTCTTGTAGGACCAACCATAAGCGAGTTATAGAGTTGGATATAAATAATATTTAACAAAAACTTGCTTTAAAATAAAATGTTTGAAAAACTAAAAAATAAAATTTCCTACAAAATAGTAATTTGCATTTTTTATATAGGACTAACCATAAGCGAGATATAAGTTTAAAAATAATTAATATTTACAAAAAAAGTGCTTTAACAGAAAATGTCTTGTGATTTAAAATACACTTAATTTATTGGGTCCAATACTTTATTAGAAGAAAAAGGAGGTGACATAAAAGTCACCAAAGTCTTGAGAGTCGTTCTTAGTCGTCATATCAATAACAATAACATTAATAATAATAATACTAATAGTACTAAATTTGCTTATATGCAAGCGCTTTATTAAGGTAACAGTTTTTTGGTTTCTTGCTTATATCTCGAAAACAGTTACTCCTATCAATTTTTATCTCTTTACTAAAATTAAAGCTGATAAAATTTCCTACAAAATAGTTATTTGCATTTTTCATGTAGGACTAACCATAAGCGAGATAAAAGTTTGAATATAATCAATATTTAAAAAAAAGTGCTTTAACAGAAAATGTCATGTGATTTAAAATACACTTAATTTATTGGGTCCAATACATTATTAGAAGAAAAAGGAGGTGACTTAAAAGTCACTGAAATCTTCAGAGTCGTTTTTAAATGCTGCATTTTCGTCTTCGTCTCAAACATTGAAAACTGAATTACATTTTTGTTCAGTAACTGTAACAGTTTTTACTTTGGTTTTTTGCTTATATCTCGAAAACAATTACTCCTATCAATTTTTGTATTTTTTTCAAAATCAAAGCTGATAAAATTTCCTACAAAATAGTTATTGGCATTTTTTTTGTAGGACCAACCATAAGCGAGTTATAGAGTTGGATATAAATAATCTTTAACAAAAATTTGCTTTAAAATAAAATGTATGAAATACTGAAATTAAACTAAATTAATTGTGTCTAACACTTTAGTATAGGAAAAAGGAGAAGACATAAAAGTCACCAAAGTCTTCAGAGTCGTTTTTAGTCGTCATATTAATAACAATAACATTAATAATAATAATACTAATAGTACTAAATTTGCTTATATGCAAGCGCTTTATTAAAGTAACAGTTTTTTGGTTTCTTGCTTATATCTCGAAAACAGTTACTCCTATCAATTTTTATCTGTTTACTAAAATTAAAGCTGATAAAATTTTTTACAAAATAGTTATTTGCATTTTTCATGTAGGACTAACCTTAAGCGAGATATAAGTTTGAAAATAATCAATATTTAAAAAAAAAGTGCTTTAACAGAAAATGTCTTGTGATTTAAAATACACTTAATTTATTGGGTCCAATACATTATTAGAAGAAAAAGGAGGTGACTTAAAAGTCACAGAAGTCTTCAGAGTCGTTTTTAAATGCTGCATTTTCGTCTTCGTCTCAAACATTGAAAACTGAATTACATTTTTGTTTAGTAACTGTAACAGTTTTCACTTTGGTTTTTTGCTTATATCTCGAAAACATTTATTCCTATCAATTTTTATCTTTCTTTCAAAATTAAAGCTGATAAAATTTCCTACAAAATAGTTATTTGCATTTTTCATGTAGGACTAACCATAAGCGAGATATAAGTTTGAAAATAATTAATATTAAAAAAAAGTGCTTTAACAGAAAATGTCTTGTGATTTAAAATACACTTAATTTAATGGGTCCAATACTTTATTAGAAGAAAAAGGAGGTGACATAAAAGTCACTGAAGTCTTCAGAGTCGATTTTAAATGCTGCATTTTCGTCTTTGTCTCAAACATTGAATACTGAATTACATTTTTGTTTAGTAACAGTTACAGTTTTCTTATTGGTTTTTTGCTTATATCTCGAAAACAGTTACTCCTATCAATTTTTATCTTTTTTTCAAAATCAAAGCTGATAAAATTTCCTACAAAATAGTTATTGGCATTTTTTTTGTAGGACCAACCATAAGCGAGTTATAGAGTTGGATATAAATAATCTTTAACAAAAATTTGCTTTAAAATAAAATGTTTGAAAAACCGAAATTAAACTAAATTAATTAAGACTAACACTTTAGTTGAGGAAAAAGGAGAAGACATAAAAGTCACCAAAGTTTTGAGAGTTGTTTTTAGTCGTCATATTAATAACAATAACATTAATAATAATAATACTAATAATACTAAATTTGCTTATATGCAAGCGCTTTATTAAGGTAACAGTTTATTGGTTTCTTGTTTATATCTCGAAAACAGTTACTCCTATCAATTTTTATCTTTTTACTAAAATTAAAGCTGATAAAATTTCCTACAAAATAGTTATTTGTATTTTTCTTGTAGGACCAAGCATAAGCGAGTTATAGAGATAGATATAAATAATATTTAACAAAAATTTGCTTTAAAATAAAATGTTTGAAATACTGAAATTAAACTAAATTAATTGTGTCTTACACTTTAGTATAGGAAAAAGGAGAAGACATAAAAGTCACCAAAGTCTTCAGAGTCGTTTTTAGTCGTCATATTAATAACAATAACATTAATAATAATAATACTAATAGTACTAAATTTGCTTATATGCAAGCGCTTTATTAAGGTAACAGTTTTTTGGTTTCTTGCTTATATCTCGAAAACAGTTACTCCTATCAATTTTTATTTGTTTACTAAAACTAAAGCTGATAAAATTTTCTACAAAATAGTTATTTGCATTTTTCATGTAGGACTAACCATAAGCGAGATATAAGTTTGAAAATAATCAATATTTAAAAAAAAGTGCTTTAACAGAAAATGTCTTGTGATTTAAAATACACTTAATTTATTGGGTCCAATACATTATTAGAAGAAAAAGGAGGTGACTTAAAAGTCACAGAAGTCTTCAGAGTCGTTTTTAAATGCTGCATTTTCGTCTTCGTCTCAAACATTGAAAACTGAATTACATTTTTGTTTAGTAACTGTAACAGTTTTCACTTTGGTTTTTTGCTTATATCTCGAAAACAATTATTCCTATCAATTTTTATCTTTCTTTTAAAATTAAAGCTGATAAAATTTCCTACAAAATAGTTATTTGCATTTTTCTTGTAGGACCAACCATAAGCGAGTTATAGAGTTGGATATAAATAATATTTAACAAAAACTTGCTTTAAAATAAAATGTTTGAAAAACTAAAAAATAAAATTTCCTACAAAATAGTAATTTGCATTTTTCATATAGGACTAACCATAAGCGAGATATAAGTTTAAAAATAATTAATATTTAAAAAAAAAGTGCTTTAACAGAAAATGTCTTGTGATTTAAAATACACTTAATTTATTGTGTCCAATACTTTATTTGAAGAAAAAGGAGGTGACATAAAAGTCACCAAAGTCTTGAGAGTCGTTCTTAGTCGTCATATCAATAACAATAACATTAATAATAATAATATTAATAGTGCTAAATTTGCTTATATGCAAGCGCTTTATTAAGGTAACAGTTTATTGGTTTCTTGCTTATATCTCGAAAACAGTTACTCCTATCAATTTTTATCTTTTTACTAAAATTGAAGCTGATAAAATTTCCTACAAAATAGTTATTTGTATTTTTCTTGTAGGACCAAGCATAAGCGAGTTATAGAGATAGATATAAATAATATTTAACAAAAATTTGCTTTAAAATAAAATGATTGAAATACTGAAATTAAACTAAATTAATTGTGTCTAACACTTTAGTATAGGAAAAAGGAGAAGACATAAAAGTCACCAAAGTCTTCAGAGTCGTTTTTAGTCGTCATATTAATAACAATAACATTAATAATAATAATACTAATAGTACTAAATTTGCTTATATGCAAGCGCTTTATTAAGGTAACAGTTTTTTGGTTTCTTGCTTATATCTCGAAAACAGTTACTCCTATCAATTTTTATCTGTTTACTAAAATTAAAGCTGATAAAATTTCCTACAAAATAGTTATTTGCATTTTTCTTGTAGGACCAACCATAAGCGAGTTATAGAGTTGGATATAAATAATATTTAACAAAAACTTGCTTTAAAATAAAATGTTTGAAAAACTAAAAAATAAAATTTCCTACAAAATAGTAATTTGCATTTTTCATATAGGACTAACCATAAGCGAGATATAAGTTTAAAAATAATTAATATTTACAAAAAAAGTGCTTTAACAGAAAATGTCTTGTGATTTAAAATACACTTAATTTATTGGGTCCAATACTTTATTAGAAGAAAAAGGAGGTGACATAAAAGTCACCAAAGTCTTGAGAGTCGTTCTTAGTCGTCATATCAATAACAATAACATTAATAATAATAATACTAATAGTACTAAATTTGCTTATATGCAAGCGCTTTATTAAGGTAACAGTTTATTGGTTTCTTGCTTATATCTCGAAAACAGTTACTCCTATCAATTTTTATCTTTTTACTAAAATTAAAGCTGATAAAATTTCCTACATAATAGTTATTTGTATTTTTCTTGTAGGACCAAGCATAAGCGAGTTATAGAGATAGATATAAATAATATTTAACAAAAATTTGCTTTAAAATAAAATGTTTGAAATACTGAAATTAAACTAAATTAATTGTGTCTAACACTTTAGTATAGGAAAAAGGAGAAGACATAAAAGTCACCAAAGTCTTCAGAGTCGTTTTTAGTCGTCATATTAATAACAATAACATTAATAATAATAATACTAATAGTACTAAATTTGCTTATATGCAAGCGCTTTATTAAGGTAACAGTTTTTTGGTTTCTTGCTTATATCTCGAAAACAGTTACTCCTATCAATTTTTATCTGTTTACTAAAATTAAAGCTGATAAAATTTCCTACAAAATAGTTATTTGCATTTTTCATGTAGGACTAACCATAAGCGAGATATAAGTTTGAAAATAATCAATATTTAAAAAAAAGTGCTTTAACAGAAAATGTCATGTGATTTAAAATACACTTAATTTATTGGGTCCAATACATTATTAGAAGAAAAAGGAGGTGACTTAAAAGTCACAGAAGTCTTCAGAGTCGTTTTTAAATGCTGCATTTTCGTCTTCGTCTCAAACATTGAAAACTGAATTACATTTTTGTTCAGTAACAGTTACAGTTTTCTTATTGGTTTTTTGCTTATATCTCGAAAACAGTTACTCCTATTAATTTTTATCTCAAAATTAAAGCTGATAAAATTTCCTACAAAATAGTTATTTGCATTTTTCTTGTAGGACCAACCATAAGCGAGTTATAGAGTTGGATATAAATAATATTTAACAAAAACTTGCTTTAAAATAAAATGTTTAAAAAACTAAAAAATAAAATTTCCTACAAAATAGTAATTTGCATTTTTCATGTAGGACTAACCATAAGCGAGATATAAGTTTAAAAATAATTAATATTTAAAAAGAAGTGTTTTACAGAAAATGTCTTGTGATTTAAAATACACTTAATTTATTGGGTCCAATACTTTATTAGAAGAAAAAGGAGGTGACATAAAAGTCACCAAAGTCTTGAGAGTCGTTCTTAGTCGTCATATCAATAACAATAACATTAATAATATTAATACTAATAGTACTAAATTTGCTTATATGCAAGCGCTTAATTAAGGTAACAGTTTCTTGCTTATATCTCGAAAACTTACATTTTTGTTCAGTAACTGTAACAGTTTTTACTTTGGTTTTTTGCTTATATCTCGAAAACAATTACTCCTATCAATTTTTATCTTTTATTCAAAATTAAAGCTGATAAAATTTCCTACAAAATAGTTATTTGCATTTTTTTTGTAAGACCAACCATAAGCGAGTTATGGAGTTGGATATAAATAATCTTTAACAAAAATTTGCTTTAAAATATAATGTTTGAAAAACCGAAATTAAACTAAATTAATTGAGTCTAACACTTTAGTATAGGAAAAAGGAGAAGACATAAAAGTCACCAAAGACTTCAGAGTCGTTTTTAGTCGTCATATTAATAACAATAACATTAATAATAATAATACTAATAGTACTAAATTTGCTTATATGCAAGCGCTTAATTAATGTAACAGATTTTGGTTTCTAGCTTATATCTCGAAAACAGTTACACCTATCAAATTTTATCTTTTTTTCAAAATTAAAGCTGATAAAATTTCCAACAAAGTAATTATTTGCATTTTTCTTGTAGGACCAAGCATAAGCGAGTTATAGAGATGAATATAAATAATTTCTAACAAAAATTTGCTTTAAAATAAAATGTTTGAAAAACTGAAATTAAACTAAATTAATTGTGTCTAACACTTTAGTGGAGGAAAAAGGAGAAGACATAAAAGTCTTTAAAGGTTTCAGAATCGTCTTTAGTCGTCATATTAATAACAATAACATTAATAAACTAATAGTACTAAATTTGCATATATGCAAACGCTGCATTAAGGTAATAGTTTTTTGGTTTCTTGCTTATATCTCGAAAACAGTTACTCCTATCAATTTTTAACTTTTCACCAAAATTAAAGATGATAAAATTTCCTGCAAAATAGTTATTTGCATTTTTCATGTAGAACAAACCATAAGCGAGATATAAGTTTGAAAATAATTAATAATTAAAAAAAAATGTGTTTTAACAGAAAATGTCTTGTGATTTAAAATACACTTAATTTATTGGGTCCAATACTTAATTAGAAGAAAAAGGAGGTGCAAATAACTATTTTGTTGGAAATTTTATTAGCTTTAATTGTGAAAGAAAGTTAAAATTTCATAGGAGTAACTGTTTTCGAGATATAAGCAAGAAACCAATAAGAAAACTGTAACTGTTACTGAACAAAAATGGAATTCAGTTTTCAATATTTGAGACGAAGACGAAAATGCAGCATTATTATTATTATTAATGTTATTGTTATTAATATGACGACTAAAAACGACTCTGAAGTCTTTGGTGACTTTTATGTCTTCTCCTTTTTCCTATACTAAAGTGTTAGACTCAATTAATTTAGTTTAATTTCGGTTTTTCAAACATTATATTTTAAAGCAAATTTTTGTTAAAGATTATTTATATCCAACTCTATAACTCGCTTATGGTTGGTCTTACAAAAAAAATGCAAATAACTATTTTGTAGGAAATTTTATCAGCTTTAATTTTGAAAAAAAGATAAAAATTGATAGGAGTAATTGTTTTCGAGATATAAGCAAAAAACCAAAGTAAAAACTGTTACAGTTACTGAACAAAAATGTAAGTTTTTGAGATATAAGCAAGAAACTGTTACCTTAATTAAGCGCTTGCATATAAGCAAATTTAGTACTATTAGTATTATTATTATTAATGTTATTGTTATTGATATGACGACTAAGAACGACTCTCAAGACTTTGGTGACTTTTATGTCACCTCCTTTTTCTTCTAATAAAGTATTGGACCCAATAAATTAAGTGTATTTTAAATCACAAGACATTTTCTGTAAAACACTTTTTTTTAAATATTAATTATTTTTAAACTTATATCTCGCTTATGGTTAGTCCTACATGAAAAATGCAAATTACTATTTTGTAGGAAATTTTATTTTTTAGTTTTTCAAACATTTTATTTTAATGCAAGTTTTTGTTAAATATTATTTATATCCAACTCTATAACTCGCTTATGGTTGGTCCTACAAGAAAAATGCAAATAACTATTTTGTAGGAAATTTTATCAGCTGTAATTTTGAAAAAAAGATAAAAATTAATAGGAGTAACCGTTTTCGAGATATATGCAAAAAACCAATAAGAAAACTGTAACTGTTACTGAACAAAAATGTAATTCAGTTTTCAATGTTTGAGACGAAGACGAAAATGCAGCATTTAAAAACGACTCTGAAGACTTCTGTGACTTTTAAGTCACCTCCTTTTTCTTCTAATAATGTATTGGACCCAATAAATTAAGTGTATTTTAAATCACATGACATTTTCTGTTAAAGCACTTTTTTTTAAATATTGATTATTTTCAAACTTATATCTCGCTTATGGTTAGTCCTACATAAAAAATGCAAATAACTATTTTGTAGGAAATTTTATCAGCTTTAATTTTAGTAAACAGATAAAAATTGATAGAAGTAACTGTTTTCGAGATATAAGCAAGAAACCAAAAAACTGTTACCTTAATAAAGCGCTTGCATATAAGCAAATTTAGTACTATTAGTATTATTATTATTAATGTTATTGTTATTAATATGACGACTAAAAACGACTCTGAAGACTTTGGTGACTTTTATGTCTTCTCCTTTTTCCTATACTAAAGTGTTAGACACAATTAATTTAGTTTAATTTCAGTATTTCAAACATTTTATTTTAAAGCAAATTTTTGTTAAATATTATTTATATCTATCTCTATAACTCGCTTATGCTTGGTCCTACAAGAAAAATACAAATAACTATTTTGTAGGAAATTTTATCAGCTTTAATTTTAGTAAAAAGACAAAAATTGATAGGAGTAACTGTTTTCGAGATATAAGCAAGAAACCAATAAACTGTTACCTTAATAAAGCGCTTGCATATAAGCAAATTTAGTACTATTAGTATTATTATTATTAATGTAATTGTTATTGATATGACGACTAAGAACGACTCTCAAGACTTTGGTGACTTTTATGTCACCTCCTTTTTCTTCTAATAAAGTATTGGACCCAATAAATTAAGTGTATTTTAAATCACAAGACATTTTCTGTTAAAGCACTTTTTTTGTAAATATTAATTATTTTTAAACTTATATCTCGCTTATGGTTAGTCCTATATGAAAAATGCAAATTACTATTTTGTAGGAAATTTTATTTTTTAGTTTTTCAAACATTTTATTTTAAAGCAAGTTTTTGTTAAATATTATTTATATCCAACTCTATAACTCGCTTATGGTTGGTCCTACAAGAAAAATGCAAATAACTATTTTGTAGGAAATTTTATCAGCTTTAATTTTGAAAGAAAGATAAAAATTAATAGGAATAATTGTTTTCGAGATATAAGCAAAAAACCAAAGTGAAAACTGTTACAGTTACTAAACAAAAATGTAATTCAGTTTTCAATGTTTGAGACGAAGACGAAAATGCAGCATTCAAAAACGACTTTGAAGACTTCTGTGACTTTTAAGTCACCTCCTTTTTCTTCTAATAATGTATTGGACCCAATAAATTAAGTGTATTTTAAATCACATGACATTTTCTGTTAAAGCACTTTTTTTTAAATATTGATTATTTTCAAACTTATATCTCGCTTATGGTTAGTCCTACATGAAAAATGCAAATAACTATTTTGTAGGAAATTTTATCAGCTTTAATTTTAGTAAACAGATAAAAATTGATAGGAGTATCTGTTTTCGAGATATAAGCAAGAAACCAAAAAACTGTTACCTTAATAAAGCGCTTGCATATAAGCAAATTTAGTACTATTAGTATTATTATTATTAATGTTATTGTTATTAATATGACGACTAAAAACGACTCTAAAGACTTTGGTGACTTTTATGTCTTCTCCTTTTTCCTATACTAAAGTGTTAGACACAATTAATTTAGTTTAATTTCAGTATTTCAAACATTTTATTTTAAAGCAAATTTTTGTTAAATATTATTTATATCTATCTCTATAACTCGCTTATGCTTGGTCCTACAAGAAAAATATAAATAACTATTTTGTAGGAAATTTTATCAGCTTTAATTTTAGTAAAAAGATAAAAATTGATAGGAGTAACTGTTTTCGAGATATAAGCAAGAAACCAATAAACTGTTACCTTAATAAAGCGCTTGCATATAAGCAAATTTAGTACTATTAGTATTATTATTATTAATGTTATTTTTATTGATATGACGACTAAGAACGACTCTCAAGACTTTGGTGACTTTTATGTCACCTCCTTTTTCTTCTAATAAAGTATTGGACCCAATAAATTAAGTGTATTTTAAATCACAAGACATTTTCTGTTAAAGCACTTTTTTTTTAAATATTAATTATTTTTAAACTTATATCTCGCTTATGGTTAGTCCTATATGAAAAATGCAAATTACTATTTTGTAAGAAATTTTATTTTTTAGTTTTTCAAACATTTTATTTTAAAGCAAGTTTTTGTTAAATATTATTTATATCCAACTCTATAACTAGCTTATGGTTGGTCCTACAAGAAAAATGCAAATAACTATTTTGTAGGAAATTTTATCAGCTTTAATTTTGAAAGAAAGATAAAAATTGATAGGAATAATTGTTTTCGAGATATAAGCAAAAAACCAAAGTGAAAACTGTTACAGTTACTAAACAAAAATGTAATTCAGTTTTCAATGTTTGAGACGAAGACGAAAATGCAGCATTTAAAAACGACTCTGAAGACTTCTGTGACTTTTAAGTCACCTCCTTTTTCTTCTAATAATGTATTGGACCCAATAAATTAAGTGTATTTTAAATCACAAGACATTTTCTGTTAAAGCACTTTTTTTTAAATATTGATTATTTTCAAACTTATATCTCGCTTATGGTTAGTCCTACATGAAAAATGCAAATTACTATTTTGTAGGAAATTTTATTTTTTAGTTTTTCAAACATTTTATTTTAATGCAAGTTTTTGTTAAATATTATTTATATCCAACTCTATAACTCGCTTATGGTTGGTCCTACAAGAAAAATGCAAATAACTATTTTGTAGGAAATTTTATCAGCTTTAATTTTGAAAAAAAGATAAAAATTAATAGGAGTAACCGTTTTCGAGATATATGCAAAAAACCAATAAGAAAACTGTAACTGTTACTGAACAAAAATGTAATTCAGTTTTCAATGTTTGAGACGAAGACGAAAATGCAGCATTTAAAAACGACTCTGAAGACTTCTGTGACTTTTAAGTCACCTCCTTTTTCTTCTAATAATGTATTGGACCCAATAAATTAAGTGTATTTTAAATCACATGACATTTTCTGTTAAAGCACTTTTTTTTAAATATTGATTATTTTCAAACTTATATCTCGCTTATGGTTAGTCCTACATAAAAAATGCAAATAACTATTTTGTAGGAAATTTTATCAGCTTTAATTTTAGTAAACAGATAAAAATTGATAGAAGTAACTGTTTTCGAGATATAAGCAAGAAACCAAAAAACTGTTACCTTAATAAAGCGCTTGCATATAAGCAAATTTAGTACTATTAGTATTATTATTATTAATGTTATTGTTATTAATATGACGACTAAAAACGACTCTGAAGACTTTGGTGACTTTTATGTCTTCTCCTTTTTCCTATACTAAAGTGTTAGACACAATTAATTTAGTTTAATTTCAGTATTTCAAACATTTTATTTTAAAGCAAATTTTTGTTAAATATTATTTATATCTATCTCTATAACTCGCTTATGCTTGGTCCTACAAGAAAAATACAAATAACTATTTTGTAGGAAATTTTATCAGCTTTAATTTTAGTAAAAAGACAAAAATTGATAGGAGTAACTGTTTTCGAGATATAAGCAAGAAACCAATAAACTGTTACCTTAATAAAGCGCTTGCATATAAGCAAATTTAGTACTATTAGTATTATTATTATTAATGTAATTGTTATTGATATGACGACTAAGAACGACTCTCAAGACTTTGGTGACTTTTATGTCACCTCCTTTTTCTTCTAATAAAGTATTGGACCCAATAAATTAAGTGTATTTTAAATCACAAGACATTTTCTGTTAAAGCACTTTTTTTGTAAATATTAATTATTTTTAAACTTATATCTCGCTTATGGTTAGTCCTATATGAAAAATGCAAATTACTATTTTGTAGGAAATTTTATTTTTTAGTTTTTCAAACATTTTATTTTAAAGCAAGTTTTTGTTAAATATTATTTATATCCAACTCTATAACTCGCTTATGGTTGGTCCTACAAGAAAAATGCAAATAACTATTTTGTAGGAAATTTTATCAGCTTTAATTTTGAAAGAAAGATAAAAATTAATAGGAATAATTGTTTTCGAGATATAAGCAAAAAACCAAAGTGAAAACTGTTACAGTTACTAAACAAAAATGTAATTCAGTTTTCAATGTTTGAGACGAAGACGAAAATGCAGCATTCAAAAACGACTTTGAAGACTTCTGTGACTTTTAAGTCACCTCCTTTTTCTTCTAATAATGTATTGGACCCAATAAATTAAGTGTATTTTAAATCACATGACATTTTCTGTTAAAGCACTTTTTTTTAAATATTGATTATTTTCAAACTTATATCTCGCTTATGGTTAGTCCTACATGAAAAATGCAAATAACTATTTTGTAGGAAATTTTATCAGCTTTAATTTTAGTAAACAGATAAAAATTGATAGGAGTATCTGTTTTCGAGATATAAGCAAGAAACCAAAAAACTGTTACCTTAATAAAGCGCTTGCATATAAGCAAATTTAGTACTATTAGTATTATTATTATTAATGTTATTGTTATTAATATGACGACTAAAAACGACTCTAAAGACTTTGGTGACTTTTATGTCTTCTCCTTTTTCCTATACTAAAGTGTTAGACACAATTAATTTAGTTTAATTTCAGTATTTCAAACATTTTATTTTAAAGCAAATTTTTGTTAAATATTATTTATATCTATCTCTATAACTCGCTTATGCTTGGTCCTACAAGAAAAATACAAATAACTATTTTGTAGGAAATTTTATCAGCTTTAATTTTAGTAAAAAGATAAAAATTGATAGGAGTAACTGTTTTCGAGATATAAGCAAGAAACCAATAAACTGTTACCTTAATAAAGCGCTTGCATATAAGCAAATTTAGTACTATTAGTATTATTATTATTAATGTTATTTTTATTGATATGACGACTAAGAACGACTCTCAAGACTTTGGTGACTTTTATGTCACCTCCTTTTTCTTCTAATAAAGTATTGGACCCAATAAATTAAGTGTATTTTAAATCACAAGACATTTTCTGTTAAAGCACTTTTTTTTTAAATATTAATTATTTTTAAACTTATATCTCGCTTATGGTTAGTCCTATATGAAAAATGCAAATTACTATTTTGTAAGAAATTTTATTTTTTAGTTTTTCAAACATTTTATTTTAAAGCAAGTTTTTGTTAAATATTATTTATATCCAACTCTATAACTAGCTTATGGTTGGTCCTACAAGAAAAATGCAAATAACTATTTTGTAGGAAATTTTATCAGCTTTAATTTTGAAAGAAAGATAAAAATTGATAGGAATAATTGTTTTCGAGATATAAGCAAAAAACCAAAGTGAAAACTGTTACAGTTACTAAACAAAAATGTAATTCAGTTTTCAATGTTTGAGACGAAGACGAAAATGCAGCATTTAAAAACGACTCTGAAGACTTCTGTGACTTTTAAGTCACCTCCTTTTTCTTCTAATAATGTATTGGACCCAATAAATTAAGTGTATTTTAAATCACAAGACATTTTCTGTTAAAGCACTTTTTTTTAAATATTGATTATTTTCAAACTTATATCTCGCTTATGGTTAGTCCTACATGAAAAATGCAAATAACTATTTTGTAGGAAATTTTATCAGCTTTAATTTTAGTAAACAGATAAAAATTGATAGGAGTATCTGTTTTCGAGATATAAGCAAGAAACCAAAAAACTGTTACCTTAATAAAGCGCTTGCATATAAGCAAATTTAGTACTATTAGTATTATTATTATTAATGTTATTGTTATTAATATGACGACTAAAAACGACTCTAAAGACTTTGGTGACTTTTATGTCTTCTCCTTTTTCCTATACTAAAGTGTTAGACACAATTAATTTAGTTTAATTTCAGTATTTCAAACATTTTATTTTAAAGCAAATTTTTGTTAAATATTATTTATATCTATCTCTATAACTCGCTTATGCTTGGTCCTACAAGAAAAATACAAATAACTATTTTGTAGGAAATTTTATCAGCTTTAATTTTAGTAAAAAGATAAAAATTGATAGGAGTAACTGTTTTCGAGATATAAGCAAGAAACCAATAAACTGTTACCTTAATAAAGCGCTTGCATATAAGCAAATTTAGTACTATTAGTATTATTATTATTAATGTTATTGTTATTGATATGACGACTAAGAACGACTCTCAAGACTTTGGTGACTTTTATGTCACCTCCTTTTTCTTCTAATAAAGTATTGGACCCAATAAATTAAGTGTATTTTAAATCACAAGACATTTTCTGTTAAAGCACTTTTTTTTAAATATTAATTATTTTTAAACTTATATCTCGCTTATGGTTAGTCCTATATGAAAAATGCAAATTACTATTTTGTAAGAAATTTTATTTTTTAGTTTTTCAAACATTTTATTTTAAAGCAAGTTTTTGTTAAATATTATTTATATCCAACTCTATAACTAGCTTATGGTTGGTCCTACAAGAAAAATGCAAATAACTATTTTGTAGGAAATTTTATCAGCTTTAATTTTGAAAGAAAGATAAAAATTGATAGGAATAATTGTTTTCGAGATATAAGCAAAAAACCAAAGTGAAAACTGTTACAGTTACTAAACAAAAATGTAATTCAGTTTTCAATGTTTGAGACGAAGACGAAAATGCAGCATTTAAAAACGACTCTGAAGACTTCTGTGACTTTTAAGTCACCTCCTTTTTCTTCTAATAATGTATTGGACCCAATAAATTAAGTGTATTTTAAATCACAAGACATTTTCTGTTAAAGCACTTTTTTTTAAATATTGATTATTTTCAAACTTATATCTCGCTTATGGTTAGTCCTACATGAAAAATGCAAATAACTATTTTGTAGGAAATTTTATCAGCTTTAATTTTAGTAAACAGATAAAAATTGATAGGAGTAACTGTTTTCGAGATATAAGCAAGAAACAAAAAACTGTTACCTTAATAAAGCGCTTGCATATAAGCAAATTTAGTACTATTAGTATTATTATTATTAATGTTATTGTTATTAATATGACGACTAAAAACGATTCTGAAGACTTTGGTGACTTTTATGTCTTCTCCTTTTTCCTATACTAAAGTGTTAGACACAATTAATTTAGTTTAATTTCAGTATTTCAAACATTTTATTTTAAAGCAAATTTTTGTTAAATATTATTTATATCTATCTCTATAACTCGCTTATGCTTGGTCCTACAAGAAAAATACAAATAACTATTTTGTAGGAAATTTTATCAGCTTTAATTTTAGTAAAAAGATAAAAATTGATAGGAGTAACTGTTTTCGAGATATAAGCAAGAAACCAATAAACTGTTACCTTAATAAAGCGCTTGCATATAAGCAAATTTAGTACTATTAGTATTATTATTATTAATGTTATTGTTATTAATATGACGACTAAAAACAACTCTCAAAACTTTGGTGACTTTTATGTTTTTTCCTTTTTCCTCAACTAAAGTGTTAGTCTTAATTAATTTAGTTTAATTTCGGTCTTTCAAACATTTTATTTTAAAGCAAATTTTTGTTAAAAATTATTTATATCCAACTCTATAACTCGCTTATGGTTGGTCCTACAAAAAAAATGCCAATAACTATTTTGTAGGAAATTTTATCAGCTTTGATTTTGAAAGAAAGATAAAAATTGATAGGAGTAACTGTTTTCGAGATATAAGCAAAAAACCAATAAGAAAACTGTAACTGTTACTAAACAAAAATGTAATTCAGTATTCAATGTTTGAGACAAAGACGAAAATGCAGCATTTAAAATCGACTCTGAAGACTTCAGTGACTTTTATGTCACCTCCTTTTTCTTCTAATAAAGTATTGGACCCATTAAATTAAGTGTATTTTAAATCACAAGACATTTTCTGTTAAAGCACTTTTTTTTAATATTAATTATTTTCAAACTTATATCTCGCTTATGGTTAGTCCTACATGAAAAATGCAATTAACTATTTTGTAGGAAATTTTATCAGCTTTAATTTTGAAAGAAAGATAAAAATTGATAGGAATAATAGTTTTCGAGATATAAGCAAAAAACCAAAGTGAAAACTGTTACAGTTACTAAACAAAAATGTAATTCAGTTTTCAATGTTTGAGACGAAGACGAAAATGCAGCATTTAAAAACGACTCTGAAGACTTCTGTGACTTTTAAGTCACCTCCTTTTTCTTCTAATAATGTATTGGACCCAATAAATTAAGTGTATTTTAAATCACAAGACATTTTCTGTTAAAGCACTTTTTTTTAAATATTGATTATTTTCAAACTTATATCACGCTTAAGGTTAGTCCTACATGAAAAATGCAAATAACTATTTTGTAAGAAATTTTATCAGCTTTAATTTTAGTAAACAGATAAAAATTGATAGGAGTAACTGTTTTCGAGATATAAGCAAGAAACCAAAAAACTGTTACCTTAATAAAGCGCTTGCATATAAGCAAATTTAGTACTATTAGTATTATTATTATTAATGTTATTGTTATTAATATGACGACTAAAAACGACTCTGAAGACTTTGGTGACTTTTATGTCTTCTCCTTTTTCCTATACTAAAGTGTTAGACACAATTAATTTAGTTTAATTTCAGTATTTCAAACATTTTATTTTAAAGCAAATTTTTGTTAAAGATTATTTATATCCAACTCTATAACTCGCTTATGGTTGGTCCTACAAAGAAAATGCCAATAACTATTTTGTAGGAAATTTTATCAGCTTTGATTTTGAAAAAAAGACAAAAATTGATAGGAGTAACTGTTTTCGAGATATAAGCAAAAAACCAAAGTAAAAACTGTTACAGTTACTGAACAAAAATGTAATTCAGTTTTCAATGTTTGAGACGAAGACGAAAATGCAGCATTTAAAAACGACTCTGAAGACTTCAGTGACTTTTATGTCACCTCCTTTTCCTTCTAATAAAGTATTGGACCCATTAAATTAAGTGTATTTTAAATCACAAGACATTTTCTGTTAAAGCACTTTTTTTTTAAATATTAATTATTTTCAAACTTATATCTCGCTTATGGTTAGTCCTACATGAAAAATGCAAATAACTATTTTGTAGGAAATTTTATCAGCTTTAATTTTGAAAGAGAGATAAAAATTGATAGGAGTAATTGTTTTCGAGATATAAGCAAAAAACCAAAGTAAAAACTGTTACAGTTACTGAACAAAAATGTAATTCAGTTTTCAATGTTTGAGACGAAGACGAAAATGCAGCATTTAAAAACGACTCTGAAGACTTCAGCGACTTTTATGTCACCTCCTTTTTCTTCTAATAAAGTATTGGACCCAATAAATTAAGTGTATTTTAAATCACAAGACATTTTCTGTTAAAGCACTTTTTTTTAAATATTAATAATTTTTAAACTTATATCTCGCTTATGGTTAGTCTTACATGAAAAATGCAAATAACTATTTTGTAGAAAATTTTATCGGCTTTAATTTTAGTAAAAAGATAAAAATTGATATAAGTAACTGTTTTCCAGATATAAGCAAGAAACCAAAAAACTGTTACCCTAATTAAGCGTTTGCATGTAAGCAAATTTAGTACTATTAGTATTATTATTAATGTTAGTGTTATTAATATGACGACAAAAGACGACTCTGAAACCTTTAGTGACCTTTATGTCTTCTCCTTTTTCCTCTACTAAAGTGTTAGACACAATTAATTTAGTTTAATTTTAGTTTTTCAAACATTTTATTTTAAAGCAAGTTTTTGTTAAATATTATTTATATCCAACTCTATAACTTGCTTATGGTTGGTCCTACAAGAAAAATGCAAATAACTATTTTGTAGAAAATTTTATCAGCTTTAATTTTGAAAGAAAGATAAAAATTGATAGGAGTAACTGTTTTCGAGATATAAGCAAAAAACCAATAAGAAAACTGTAACTGTTACTGAACAAAAATGTAATTCAGTTTTCAATGTTTGAGACGAAGACGAAAATGCAGCATTATTATTATTATTAATGTTATTGTTATTAATATGACGACTAAAAACGACTTTGAAGACTTTGGTGAATTTTATGTCTTCTCCTTTTTCCTATACTAAAGTGTTAGACTCAATTTAATTTCGGTTTTTCAAACATTATATTTTAAAGCAAATTTTTGTTAAAGATTATTTATATCCAACTCTATAACTCGCTTATGGTTGGTCTTACAAAAGAAATGCAAATAACTATTTTGTAGGAAATTTTATCAGCTTTAATTTTGAAAGAAAGATAAAAATTGATAGGAGTAATTGTTTTCGAGATATAAGCAAAAAACCAAAGTAAAAACTGTTACAGTTACTGAACAAAAATGTAAGTTTTCGAGATATAAGCAAGAAACTGTTACCTTAATTAAGCGCTTGCATATAAGCAAATTTAGTACTATTAGTATTATTATTATTATTAATGTTATTGTTATTGATATGACGACTAAGAACGACTCTCAAGACTTTGGTGACTTTTATGTCACCTCCCTTTTATATCCAATCATAAGCGAGTTATAGAGTTGGATATAAATAATCATTAACAAAAATTTGCTTTAAAATAAAATGTTTGAAAAACTGATATTAAACTAAATTAATTGGGTCTAACACTTTAGTAGAGGAAGAAGGAGAAGACATAAAAATCACCAAAAACTAAATTAATTGTGTCTAATACTTTAGTAGAGGAAAAAGGAGAAGACATAAAGGTCACTAAAGGTTTCAGAGTCGTCTTTTGTCGTCATATTAATAACAATAACATTAATAATAATACTAATAGTACTAAATTTGCTTACATGCAAACGCTTAATTAGGGTAACAGTTTTTTGGTTTCTTGCTTATATCTGGAAAACAGTTACTTATATCAATTTTTATCTTATTACTAAAATTAAAGCCGATAAAATTTTCTACAAAATAGTTATTTGCATTTTTCATGTAAGACTACCCATAAGCGAGATATAAGTTTAAAAATTATTAATATTTAAAAAAAAAGTGCTTTAACAGAAAATGTCTTGTGATTTAAAATACACTTAATTTATTGGGTCCAATACTTTATTAAAAGAAAAAGGAGGTGACATAAAAGTCGCTGAAGTCTTCAGAGTCGTTTTTAAATGCTGCATTTTCGTCTTCGTCTCAAACATTGAAAACTGAATTACATTTTTGTTCAGTAACTGTAACAGTTTTTACTTTGGTTTTTTGCTTATATCTCGAAAACAATTACTCCTATCAATTTTTATCTCTCTTTCAAAATTAAAGCTGATAAAATTTCCTACAAAATAGTTATTTGCATTTTTTATGTAGGACTAACCATAAGCGAGATATATGTTTGAAAATAATTAATATTTAAAAAAAAAGTGCTTTAACAGAAAATGTCTTGTGATTTATAATACACTTAATTTAATGGGTCCAATACTTTATTAGAAGAAAAAGGAGGTGACATAAAAGTCACTGAAGTCTTCAGAGTCGTTTTTAAATGCTGCATTTTCGTCTTCGTCTCAAACATTGAAAACTGAATTACATTTTTGTTTAGTAACAGTTACAGTTTTCTTATTGGTTTTTTGCTTATATCTCGAAAACAGTTACTCCTATCAATTTTTACCTTTTTTTCAAAATCAAAGCTGATAAAATTTCCTACAAAATAGTTATTGGCATTTTTTTTGTAGGACCAACCATAAGCGAGTTATAGAGTTGGATATAAATAATCTTTAAAAAAAACTTGCTTTAAAATAAAATGTTTGAAAAACTAAAAAATAAAATTTCCTACAAAATAGTAATTTGCATTTTTCATATAGGACTAACCATAAGCGAGATATAAGTTTAAAAATAATTAATATTTACAAAAAAAGTGCTTTAACAGAAAATGTCTTGTGATTTAAAATACACTTAATTTATTGGGTCCAATACTTTATTAGAAGAAAAAGGAGGTGACATAAAAGTCACCAAAGTCTTGAGAGTCGTTCTTAGTCGTCATATCAATAACAATAACATTAATAATAATAATACTAATAGTACTAAATTTGCTTATTTGCAAGCGCTTTATTAAGGTAACAGTTTATTGGTTTCTTGCTTATATCTCGAAAACAGTTACTCCTATCAATTTTTATCTGTTTACTAAAATTAAAGCTGATAAAATTTCCTACAAAATAGTTATTTGCATTTTTCATGTAGGACTAACCATAAGCGAGATATAAGTTTGAAAATAATCAATATTTAAAAAAAAGTGCTTTAACAGAAAATGTCATGTGATTTAAAATACACTTAATTTATTGGGTCCAATACATTATTAATAGATTGTTATTATTATTATTATTATTATTATTATTATTATTATTATTATTATTATTATTATTATTATTATTATTAAAAACCGATTATAACTTTTGTATAGTATTGTTTTTATACCAGTTTTAAAATGAGTGATTAATTTTAGCCAATTTCTTGCCTAAAAACTATAAAATGGCTTAGATTGCCTAAAAACACAGATCACACATGATCTTTTGCATAGAAATGAGAAAACGCTCATATAACACAAAATAAACTTCATTTTTGCTTAGAAAACTAAGCTTACTTTTATTACTACTATTATTATTATTATTATTATTATTATTATTATTATTATTATTAC